>NW_025547655.1:0-26343 GCF_905237065.1 Salmo salar
TCATTATACAGTAACCAGTGTAACTGTCAGGTAGAAACACAATAATATCATTATACAGTAACCCAACTGTCCAGGTAGTAACACAATGATATCATTATACAGTAACCAGTAACCCAACTGTCCAAGTAGTAACAAATAATATCATTATACAGTAACCAGTAACCCAACTGTCGGGTAGAAACACAATAAGATCATTATACAGTAACCCAAATGTTCAGGTAGAAACACAATAAGATCATTATACATTAACCCAACTGTCAGGTAGTAACACAATGACATTATTATACAGTAACCATAACCCAACTGTCCAGGTAAAAACACAATAATATCATTATACAGTAACAGTAACAACTGTCCAGATAGAAACACAATAATATAATTATACAGTAACCCAACTGTCCAGGTAGAAACACAATAACATCATTATACAGTAACCCAACTGTCCAGGTAGAAACACAATAATATCATTATACAGTAACCCAACTGTCCAGGTAGAAACACAATAACATCATTATACAGTAACCCAACTGTCCAGGTAGAAACACAATAACATCATTATACAGTAACCCAACTGTCCAGGTAGAAACACAATAATATCATTATACAGTAACCCAACTGTTCAGGTAGAAACACAATAATATCATTATACAGTAACCCAACTGTCCAGGTAGAAACACAATAACATCATTATACAGTAACCCAACTGTCCAGGTAGAAACACAATAATATCATTATACAGTAACCCAACAGTCCAGGTAGAAACACAATAATATCATTATACAGTAACCAGTAACCCAACTGTCCAGGTAGTAACACAATAATATCATTATACAGTAACCAGTATCCCAACTGTCCAGGTAGTAACACAATAAGATCATTATACAGTAACCCAAATGTCCAGGTAGAAACACAATAAGATCATTATACATTAACCCAACTGTCCAGGTGTCACGTCCTGGCCAGTATATAAGGTTAATTGTTTTGTAGTTTGGTCAGGGCGTGGCAGGGGGTATTTGTTTTCTGTGGTTCGGGGTGGTGTGTTTTGTGTAAAGGGTGTTTGATTTAATAATTCCGGGTTTTGGTTTATGTTTAGTATTCTGTGGTTAGTCTAGGTTGTGTGTTTCTATGTTTGGTTGATTGGGGTTGGGACTCTCAGTTGAAGGCAGGTGTTGTCTATCTGCCTTTGATTGAGAGTTCCATATATTAGGTGTGTTTGTATGTGTGATTTGTGGGTGATTGTTCTGTGTTTCGCCTTGTGCCTTACCAGACTGTTTTTGTTGATCGTTCGTGTTTTTTGTTATTTTGTATGTTCGTTTTGAAAGATAATTAAAAATCAAGATGAGCATTCACGTACCTGCTGCATTTTGGTCCTCATTCACCGACAACAGCCGTGACAGAATCACCCACCACCAAAGGACCAAGCAGCAGAGGAAGGAGCAGACGGAGTTCGAGTTGGACTGGCGGGAGAAGTGGACTTGGGAGGAAGTTCTGGACGGGGCCGGACCCTGGCATCAGGCTGGGGATTATCGACGCCCGCAGGGGAAATTGAGGCAGCCAAGGCAGAGAGGCGGTGGTACGAGGCCAAGCACGCGCTGAAGGAGAAGCACGAGAGGCACCCCCAAGAAAATTTTGGGGGGCACACGGGTAGTTTGGCTAGGCGAAGAAGAGCCGGAAGCCAGCTACTCGTGGTTATATGGAGGAGCGTATGGGGTGGAGAGCGCTATGTTTTGCTGAGGAGCGCACTATCTCACCCATACGCACGCACAGTCCGGTGCGCGTTATTCCAGCCCCTCGCAGGTGCCGTGCTAGAGCGGGCATCCAGCCTGGTAGGAGGATGCCTGCGCAGCTGCATCTGGTCGCGGTACGCCTCCGAGGACCAGGCTACCCAACTCCCGCTCTACGCACGGGGCTACCATCAGGCCCCTGCACAGCCCAGTCTGCCCTGTACGAGCACCCCGCTCGTACAGGGCTACTAGTTCCATCCAGCCAAGGCGGGTTGTGCAGGAGGTAAGATCTAGACCGGCTGTGCGCCTCCATAGCCCTGGGTTTCAGCTCCTGTCTCTCGTGCGGACCCGGAAGTGCGTCAACCCAGTCCGACTCGTCCTGTTCCCGCTCCCGCACTAGCCTGGAGGTGCGTGTACATAATCTGGTAATCCCAGTACCAGCACCACGCACCAGGCTACAAGTGCGTCAACCCAGCCTCGCCAGTCAACAGTCTTCATCAGGAGCTGCCCGCCAGTCAACAGTCTTCATCAGAGCTGCCCGCCAGTCAACAGTCATCGTCAGAGCTGCCCGCCAGTCAACAGTCATCGTCAGAGCTGCCCGCCAGTCAACAGTCATCGTCAGAGCTGCCCGCCAGTCAACAGTCATCGTCAGAGCTGCCCGCCAGTCAACAGTCATCGTCAGAGCTGCCCGCCAGTCAACAGTCATCGTCAGAGCTGCCCGCCCAGTCAACAGTCATCGCCAGAGCTGCCCGCCAGTCAACAGTCATCGTCAGAGCTGCCCGCCAGTCAACAGTCATCGTCAGAGCTGCCCGCCAGTCAACAGTCGTCAGAGCTGCCCGCCAGTCAACAGTCGTCAGAGCTGCCCGCCAGTCAACAGTCGTCAGAGCTGCCCGCCAGTCAACAGTCGTCGGAGCTGCCCGCCAGTCAACAGTCGCCAGAGAGGTCAGACTGCGCTGAACTGCCGGAGTGGTCGGACTCGCGCTGAACTGCCGGAGTGGCCAGACTGCGCTGAACTGCCGGAGTGGCCAGACTGCGCTGAACTGCCGGAGTGGCCAGACCGCGCTGAACTGCCGGAGTGGCCAGACTGCGCTGAACTGCCGGAGTGGCCAGACTGCGCTGAACTGCCGGAGTGGCCAGACTGCGCTGAACTGCCGGAGTGGCCAGACTGCGCTGAACTGCCGGAGTGGCCAGACTGCCCTGAACTGCCGGAGTGGCCAGACTGCCCTGAACTGCCGGAGTGGCCAGACTGCCCTGAACTGCCGGAGTGGCCAGACTGCCCTGAACTGCCGGAGTGGCCAGACTGCCCTGAACTGCCGGAGTGGCCAGACTGCCCTGAACTGCCGGAGTGGCCAGACTGCCCTGAACTGCCGGAGTGGCCAGACTGCCCCTGAACTGCCGGAGTGGCCAGACTGCCCTGAACTGCCGGAGTGGCCAGACTGCCCAGACTGTCCCGAATTGCCAGACTGCCCAGACTGTCCCGAATTGCCAGACTGCCCAGACTGTCCCGAATTGCCAGACTGCCCCAGACTGTCCCGAATTGCCAGACTGCCCAGACTGTCCCGAATTGCCAGACTGCCCAGACTCTCCCGAATTGCCAGACTGCCCCGACTCTCCCGAATTGCCAGACTGCCCCGACAGCCTGGAACGGCCGGAGCCAGAGCCACCTCCAGAAATAGGTGGGTTGGGGAGGGGTGTAGCACAGTGCCGTCGTTGACGGCAGCCACCCTCCCTTCCCTCCCTTTGAAAAGGGGACTTTTGTTGGTGTTGCTTGGGGTTATTTTTTTGTTAAGGTGCTTCTGGGGTAGCACCTTTAAGGGGGGGTACTGTCACGTCCTGGCCAGTATATAAGGTTAATTGTTTTGTAGTTTGGTCAGGCGTGGCAGGGGTATTTGTTTTCTGTGGTTCGGGGTGGTGTGTTTTGTGTAAAGGGTGTTTGATTTAATAATTCCGGGTTTTGGTTTATGTTTAGTATTCTATGGTTAGTCTAGGTTGTGTGTTTCTATGTTTGGTTGATTGGGGTTGGGACTCTCAGTTGAAGGCAGGTGTTGTCTATCTGCCTTTGATTGAGAGTTCCATATATTAGGTGTGTTTGTATGTGTGATTTGTGGGTGATTGTTCTGTGTTTCGCCTTGTGCCTTACCAGACTGTTTTTGTTGATCGTTCGTGTTTTTGTTATTTTGTATGTTCGTTTTGAAAGATAATTAAAAATCAAGATGAGCATTCACGTACCTGCTGCATTTTGGTCCTCATTCACCGACAACAGCCGTGACACCAGGTAGTAACACAATGACATTATTATACAGTAACCAGTAACCCAACTGTCCAGGTAAAAACACAATAATATCATTATACAGTAACCAGTAACCCAACTGTCCAGATAGAAACACAATAATATAATTATACAGTAACCCAACTGTCCAGGTAGAAACACAATAACATCATTATACAGTAACCCAACTGTCCAGGTAGAAACACAATAATATCATTATACAGTAACCCAACTGTCCAGGTAGAAACACAATAACATCATTATACAGTAACCCAACTGTCCAGGTAGAAACACAATAACATCATTATACAGTAACCCAACTGTCCAGGTAGAAACACAATAATATCATTATAAGTAACCCAACTGTCCAGGTAGAAACACAATAATATCATTATACAGTAACCCAACTGTCCAGGTAGAAACACAATAACATCATTATACAGTAACCCAACTGTCCAGGTAGAAACACAATAACATCATTATACAGTAACCCAACTGTCCAGGTAGAAACACAATAAGATCATTATACAGTAACCAGTAACCCAACTGTCCAGGTAGAAACACAATAACATCATTATAAAGTAACCCAACTGTCCAGGTAGAAACACAATAAGATCATTATACAGTAACCAGTAACCCAACTGTCCAGATAGAAACACAATAATATAATTATACAGTAACCCAGCTGTCCAGGTAGTAACACAATAATATCATTATACAGTAACCAGTAACCCAACTGTCCAGGTAGTAACACAATAATATCATTATACAGTAACCAGTATCCCAACTGTCCAGGTACTAACACAATAAGATCATTATACAGTAACCCAACTGTCCAGGTAGAAACACAATAAGATCATTATACAGTAACCAGTAACCCAACTGTCCAGGTAGAAACACAATAACATCATTACACAGTAACCCAACTGTCCAGGTAGAAACAGAATAATATCATTATACATTAACCCAACGGTCCAGGTAGTAACACAATAACATCATTATACAGTAACCCAACTGTCCAGGTAGAAACACAATAACATCATTATACAGTAACCCAACTGTCCAGGTAGAAACACAATAATATCATTATACAGTAACCCAACTGTCCAGGTAGAAACACAATAACATCATTATACAGTAACCCAACTGTCCAGGTAGAAACACAACAATATCATTATACAGTAACCCAACTGTCCAGGAAGAAACACAATAATATCATTATACAGTAACCAGTAACCCAACTGTCCAGGTAGTAACACAATAATATCATTATACAGTAACCAGTAACCCAACTGTCCGGGTAGAAACACAATAATATCATTATACAGTAACCCAACTGTCCAGGTAGTAACACAATGATATCATTATACAGTAACCAGTAACCCAACTGTCCAAGTAGTAACACAATAATATCATTATACAGTAACCAGTAACCCAACTGTCCAGGTAGAAACACAATAAGATCATTATACAGTAACCCAAATGTCCAGGTAGAAACACAATAAGATCATTATACATTAACCCAACTGTCCAGGTAGTAACACAATGACATTATTATACAGTAACCAGTAACCCAACTGTCCAGGTAAAAACACAATAATATCATTATACAGTAACCAGTAACCCAACTGTCCAGATAGAAACACAATAATATAATTATACAGTAACCCAACTGTCCACGTAGAAACACAATAACATCATTATACAGTAACCCAACTGTCCAGGTAGAAACACAATAATATCATTATACAGTAACCCAACTGTCCAGGTAGAAACACAATAACATCATTATACAGTAACCCAACTGTCCAGGTAGAAACACAATAACATCATTACACAGTAACCCAACTGTCCAGGTAGAAACACAATAATATCATTATACAGTAACCCAACGGTCCAGGTAGTAACACAATAACATCATTATACAGTAACCCAACTGTCCAGGTAGAAACACAATAACATCATTATACAGTAACCCAACTGTCCAGGTAGAAACACAATAATATCATTATACAGTAACCCAACTGTCCAGGTAGAAACACAATAACATCATTATACAGTAACCCAACTGTCCAGGTAGAAACACAACAATATCATTATACAGTAACCCAACTGTCCAGGAAGAAACACAATAATATCATTATACAGTAACCAGTAACCCAACTGTCCAGGTAGTAACACAATAATATCATTATACAGTAACCAGTAACCCAACTGTCCAGGTAGAAACACAATAATATCATTATACAGTAACCCAACTGTCCAGGTAGTAACACAATGATATCATTATACAGTAACCAGTAACCCAACTGTCCAAGTAGTAACACAATAATATCATTATACAGTAACCAGTAACCCAACTGTCCAGGTAGTAACACAATAATATCATTATACAGTAACCAGTATCCCAACTGTCCAGGTACTAACACAATAAGATCATTATACAGTAACCCAACTGTCCAGGTAGAAACACAATAAGATCATTATACAGTAACCAGTAACCCAACTGTCCAGGTAGAAACACAATAACATCATTACACAGTAACCCAACTGTCCAGGTAGAAACAGAATAATATCATTATACATTAACCCAACGGTCCAGGTAGTAACACAATAACATCATTATACAGTAACCCAACTGTCCAGGTAGAAACACAATAACATCATTATACAGTAACCCAACTGTCCAGGTAGAAACACAATAATATCATTATACAGTAACCCAACTGTCCAGGTAGAAACACAATAACATCATTATACAGTAACCCAACTGTCCAGGTAGAAACACAACAATATCATTATACAGTAACCCAACTGTCCAGGAAGAAACACAATAATATCATTATACAGTAACCAGTAACCCAACTGTCCAGGTAGTAACACAATAATATCATTATACAGTAACCAGTAACCCAACTGTCCAGGTAGAAACACAATAATATCATTATACAGTAACCCAACTGTCCAGGTAGTAACACAATGATATCATTATACAGTAACCAGTAACCCAACTGTCCAAGTAGTAACACAATAATATCATTATACAGTAACCAGTAACCCAACTGTCCAGGTAGAAACACAATAAGATCATTATACAGTAACCCAAATGTCGAGGTAGAAACACAATAAGATCATTATACATTAACCCAACTGTCCAGGTAGTAACACAATGACATTATTATACAGTAACCAGTAACCCAACTGTCCAGGTAAAAACACAATAATATCATTATACAGTAACCAGTAACCCAACTGTCCAGATAGAAACACAATAATATAATTATACAGTAACCCAACTGTCCAGGTAGAAACACAATAACATCATTATACAGTAACCCAACTGTCCAGGTAGAAACACAATAATATCATTATACAGTAACCCAACTGTCCAGGTAGAAACACAATAACATCATTATACAGTAACCCAACTGTCCAGGTAGAAACACAATAACATCATTATACAGTAACCCAACTGTCCAGGTAGAAACACAATAATATCATTATACAGTAACCCAACTGTTCAGGTAGAAACACAATAATATCATTATACAGTAACCCAACTGTCCAGGTAGAAACACAATAACATCATTATACAGTAACCCAACTGTCCAGGTAGAAACACAATAATATCATTATACAGTAACCCAACAGTCCAGGTAGAAACACAATAATATCATTATACAGTAACCAGTAACCCAACTGTCCAGGTAGTAACACAATAATATCATTATACAGTAACCAGTATCCCAACTGTCCAGGTAGTAACACAATAAGATCATTATACAGTAACCCAAATGTCCAGGTAGAAACACAATAAGATCATTATACATTAACCCAACTGTCCAGGTGTCACGTCCTGGCCAGTATATAAGGTTAATTGTTTTGTAGTTTGGTCAGGGCGTGGCAGGGGGTATTTGTTTTCTGTGGTTCGGGGTGGTGTGTTTTGTGTAAAGGGTGTTTGATTTAATAATTCCGGGTTTTGGTTTATGTTTAGTATTCTATGGTTAGTCTAGGTTGTGTGTTTCTATGTTTGGTTGATTGGGGTTGGGACTCTCAGTTGAAGGCAGGTGTTGTCTATCTGCCTTTGATTGAGAGTTCCATATATTAGGGTGTGTTTGTATGTGTGATTTGTGGGTGATTGTTCTGTGTTTCGCCTTGTGCCTTACCAGACTGTTTTTGTTGATCGTTCGTGTTTTTGTTATTTTGTATGTTCGTTTTGAAAGATAATTAAAAATCAAGATGAGCATTCACGTACCTGCTGCATTTTGGTCCTCATTCACCGACAACAGCCGTGACAGAATCACCCACCACCAAAGGACCAAGCAGCAGAGGAAGGAGCAGACGGAGTTCGAGTTGGACTGGCGGGAGAAGTGGACTTGGGAGGAAGTTCTGGACGGGGCCGGACCCTGGCATCAGGCTGGGGATTATCGACGCCCGCAGGGGGAAATTGAGGCAGCCAAGGCAGAGAGGCGGTGGTACGAGGGGCCAAGTACGCGCTGAAGGAGAAGCACGAGAGGCACCCCCAAGAAATTTTTTGGGGGGCACACGGGTAGTTTGGCTAGGCGTAAGAAGAGCCGGAAGCCAGCTACTCGTGGTTATATGGAGGAGCGTATGGGGTGGAGAGCGCTATGTTTTGCTGAGGAGCGCACTATCTCACCCATACGCACGCACAGTCCGGTGCGCGTTATTCCAGCCCCTCGCAGGTGCCGTGCTAGAGCGGGCATCCAGCCTGGTAGGAGGATGCCTGCGCAGCGCATCTGGTCGCCGGTACGCCTCCGAGGACCAGGCTACCCAACTCCCGCTCTACGCACGGCTACCATCAGGCCCCTGCACAGCCCAGTCTGCCCTGTACGAGCACCCCGCTCGTACAGGGCTACTAGTTCCATCCAGCCAAGGCGGGTTGTGCAGGAGGTAAGATCTAGACCGGCTGTGCGCCTCCATAGCCCCTGGGTTTCCAGCTCCTGTCTCTCGTGCGGACCCGGAAGTGCGTCAACCCAGTCCGACTCGTCCTGTTCCCGCTCCCCGCACTAGCCTGGAGGTGCGTGTACATAATCTGGTAATCCCAGTACCAGCACCACGCACCAGGCTACAAGTGCGTCAACCCAGCCTCGCCAGTCAACAGTCTTCATCAGAGCTGCCCGCCAGTCAACAGTCTTCATCAGAGCTGCCCGCCAGTCAACAGTCATCGTCAGAGCTGCCCGCCAGTCAACAGTCATCGTCAGAGCTGCCCGCCAGTCAACAGTCATCGTCAGAGCTGCCCGCCAGTCAACAGTCATCGTCAGAGCTGCCCGCCAGTCAACAGTCATCGTCAGAGCTGCCCGCCAGTCAACAGTCATCGTCAGAGCTGCCCGCCAGTCAACAGTTATCGTCAGAGCTGCCCGCCAGTCAACAGTCATCGTCAGAGCTGCCCGCCAGTCAACAGTCATCGTCAGAGCTGCCCGCCAGTCAACAGTCGTCAGAGCTGCCCGCCAGTCAACAGTCGTCAGAGCTGCCCGCCAGTCAACAGTCGTCAGAGCTGCCCGCCAGTCAACAGTCGTCAGAGCTGCCCGCCAGTCAACAGTCGCCAGAGAGGTCAGACTGCGCTGAACTGCCGGAGTGGTCAGACTGCGCTGAACTGCCGGAGTGGCCAGACTGCGCTGAACTGCCGGAGTGGCCAGACTGCGCTGAACTGCCGGAGTGGCCAGACCGCGCTGAACTGCCGGAGTGGCCAGACTGCGCTGAACTGCCGGAGTGGCCAGACTGCGCTGAACTGCCGGAGTGGCCAGACTGCGCTGAACTGCCGGAGTGGCCAGACTGCCCTGAACTGCCGGAGTGGCCAGACTGCCCCTGAACTGCCGGAGTGGCCAGACTGCCCTGAACTGCCGGAGTGGCCAGACTGCCCTGAACTGCCGGAGTGGCCAGACTGCCCTGAACTGCCGGAGTGGCCAGACTGCCCTGAACTGCCGGAGTGGCCAGACTGCCCTGAACTGCCGGAGTGGCCAGACTGCCCTGAACTGCCGGAGTGGCCAGACTGCCCTGAACTGCCGGAGTGGCCAGACTGCCCAGACTGTCCCGAATTGCCAGACTGCCCAGACTGTCCCGAATTGCCAGACTGCCCAGACTGTCCCGAATTGCCAGACTGCCCAGACTGTCCCGAATTGCCAGACTGCCCAGACTGTCCCGAATTGCCAGACTGCCCAGACTGTCCCGAATTGCCAGACTGCCCAGACTCTCCCGAATTGCCAGACTGCCCCGACTCTCCCGAATTGCCAGACTGCCCCGACAGCCTGGAACGGCCGGAGCCAGAGCCACCTCCAGAAATAGGTGGGTTGGGGAGGGGTGTAGCACAGTGCCGTCGTTGACGGCAGCCACCCTCCCTTCCCTCCCTTTAGAAAAGGGGACTTTTGTTGGTGTTGCTTGGGGTTATTTTTTGTTAAGGTGCTTCTGGGGTAGCACCTTTAAGGGGGGGGTACTGTCACGTCCTGGCCAGTATATAAGGTTAATTGTTTTGTAGTTTGGTCAGGGCGTGGCAGGGGGTATTTGTTTTCTGTGGTTCGGGGTGGTGTGTTTTGTGTAAAGGGTGTTTGATTTAATAATTCCGGGTTTTGGTTTATGTTTAGTATTCTATGGTTAGTCTAGGTTGTGTGTTTCTATGTTTGGTTGATTGGGGTTGGGACTCTCAGTTGAAGGCAGGTGTTGTCTATCTGCCTTTGATTGAGAGTTCCATATATTAGGGTGTGTTTGTATGTGTGATTTGTGGGTGATTGTTCTGTGTTTCGCCTTGTGCCTTACCAGACTGTTTTTGTTGATCGTTCGTGTTTTTGTTATTTTGTATGTTCGTTTTGAAAGATAATTAAAAATCAAGATGAGCATTCACGTACCTGCTGCATTTTGGTCCTCATTCACCGACAACAGCCGTGACACCAGGTAGTAACACAATGACATTATTATACAGTAACCAGTAACCCAACTGTCCAGGTAAAAACACAATAATATCATTATACAGTAACCAGTAACCCAACTGTCCAGATAGAAACACAATAATATAATTATACAGTAACCCAACTGTCCAGGTAGAAACACAATAACATCATTATACAGTAACCCAACTGTCCAGGTAGAAACACAATAATATCATTATACAGTAACCCAACTGTCCAGGTAGAAACACAATAACATCATTATACAGTAACCCAACTGTCCAGGTAGAAACACAATAACATCATTATACAGTAACCCAACTGTCCAGGTAGAAACACAATAATATCATTATACAGTAACCCAACTGTCCAGGTAGAAACACAATAATATCATTATACAGTAACCCAACTGTCCAGGTAGAAACACAATAACATCATTATACAGTAACCCAACTGTCCAGGTAGAAACACAATAACATCATTATACAGTAACCCAACTGTCCAGGTAGAAACACAATAAGATCATTATACAGTAACCAGTAACCCAACTGTCCAGGTAGAAACACAATAACATCATTATAAAGTAACCCAACTGTCCAGGTAGAAACACAATAAGATCATTATACAGTAACCAGTAACCCAACTGTCCAGATAGAAACACAATAATATAATTATACAGTAACCCAGCTGTCCAGGTAGTAACACAATAATATCATTATACAGTAACCAGTAACCCAACTGTCCAGGTAGTAACACAATAATATCATTATACAGTAACCAGTATCCCAACTGTCCAGGTACTAACACAATAAGATCATTATACAGTAACCCAACTGTCCAGGTAGAAACACAATAAGATCATTATACAGTAACCAGTAACCCAACTGTCCAGGTAGAAACACAATAACATCATTACACAGTAACCCAACTGTCCAGGTAGAAACAGAATAATATCATTATACATTAACCCAACGGTCCAGGTAGTAACACAATAACATCATTATACAGTAACCCAACTGTCCAGGTAGAAACACAATAACATCATTATACAGTAACCCAACTGTCCAGGTAGAAACACAATAATATCATTATACAGTAACCCAACTGTCCAGGTAGAAACACAATAACATCATTATACAGTAACCCAACTGTCCAGGTAGAAACACAACAATATCATTATACAGTAACCCAACTGTCCAGGAAGAAACACAATAATATCATTATACAGTAACCAGTAACCCAACTGTCCAGGTAGTAACACAATAATATCATTATACAGTAACCAGTAACCCAACTGTCCAGGTAGAAACACAATAATATCATTATACAGTAACCCAACTGTCCAGGTAGTAACACAATGATATCATTATACAGTAACCAGTAACCCAACTGTCCAAGTAGTAACACAATAATATCATTATACAGTAACCAGTAACCCAACTGTCCAGGTAGAAACACAATAAGATCATTATACAGTAACCCAAATGTCCAGGTAGAAACACAATAAGATCATTATACATTAACCCAACTGTCCAGGTAGTAACACAATGACATTATTATACAGTAACCAGTAACCCAACTGTCCAGGTAAAAACACAATAATATCATTATACAGTAACCAGTAACCCAACTGTCCAGATAGAAACACAATAATATAATTATACAGTAACCCAACTGTCCACGTAGAAACACAATAACATCATTATACAGTAACCCAACTGTCCAGGTAGAAACACAATAATATCATTATACAGTAACCCAACTGTCCAGGTAGAAACACAATAACATCATTATACAGTAACCCAACTGTCCAGGTAGAAACACAATAACATCATTATACAGTAACCCAACTGTCCAGGTAGAAACACAATAATATCATTATACAGTAACCCAACTGTCCAGGTAGAAACACAATAATATCATTATACAGTAACCCAACTGTCCAGGTAGAAACACAATAACATCATTATACAGTAACCCAACTGTCCAGGTAGAAACACAATAATATCATTATACAGTAACCCAACAGTCCAGGTAGAAACACAATAATATCATTATACAGTAACCAGTAACCCAACTGTCCAGGTAGTAACACAATAATATCATTATACAGTAACCAGTATCCCAACTGTCCAGGTAGTAACACAATAAGATCATTATACAGTAACCCAAATGTCCAGGTAGAAACACAATAAGATCATTATACATTAACCCAACTGTCCAGGTAGTAACACAATGACATTATTATACAGTAACCAGTAACCCAACTGTCCAGGTAAAAACACAATAATATCATTATACAGTAACCAGTAACCCAACTGTCCAGATAGAAACACAATAATATAATTATACAGTAACCCAACTGTCCAGGTAGAAACACAATAACATCATTATACAGTAACCCAACTGTCCAGGTAGAAACACAATAATATCATTATACAGTAACCCAACTGTCCAGGTAGAAACACAATAACATCATTATACAGTAACCCAACTGTCCAGGTAGAAACACAATAACATCATTATACAGTAACCCAACTGTCCAGGTAGAAACACAATAATATCATTATACAGTAACCCAACTGTCCAGGTAGAAACACAATAATATCATTATACAGTAACCCAACTGTCCAGGTAGAAACACAATAACATCATTATACAGTAACCCAACTGTCCAGGTAGAAACACAATAACATCATTATACAGTAACCCAACTGTCCAGGTAGAAACACAATAAGATCATTATACAGTAACCAGTAACCCAACTGTCCAGGTAGAAACACAATAACATCATTATAAAGTAACCCAACTGTCCAGGTAGAAACACAATAAGATCATTATACAGTAACCAGTAACCCAACTGTCCAGATAGAAACACAATAATATAATTATACAGTAACCCAACTGTCCAGGTAGTAACACAATAATATCATTATACAGTAACCCAACTGTCCAGGTAGAAACACAATAAGATCATTATACATTAACCAGTAACCCAACTGTCCAGGTAGAAACACAATAATATCATTATACAGTAACCCAACTGTCCAGGTAGAAACACAATAACATCATTATACAGTAACCCAAAATTCCAGGTAGAAACACAATAATATCATTATACAGTAACCCAACTGTCCAGGTAGAAACACAATAATATCATTATACAGTAACCAGTAACCCAACTGTCCAGGTAGTAACACAATAATATCATTATACAGTAACCAGTATCCCAACTGTCCAGGTAGTAACAGTAACCCAACTGTCCAGGTAGAAACACAATAACATCATTATACAGTAACCCAACTGTCCAGGTAGAAACACAATAATATCATTATACAGTAACCCAACTGTCCAGGTAGAAACACAATAATATCATTATACAGTAACCCAACTGTCCAGGTAAAAACACAATAACATCATTATACAGTAACCCAACTGTCCAGGTAGAAACACAATAACATCATTATACAGTAACCCAACTGTCCAGGTAGAAACACAATAAGATCATTATACAGTAACCAGTAACCCAACTGTCCAGGTAGAAACACAATAACATCATTATAAAGTAACCCAACTGTCCAGGTAGAAACACAATAAGATCATTATACAGTAACCAGTAACCCAACTGTCCAGGTAGAAACACAATAACATCATTATACAGTAACCCAACTGTCCAGGTAGAAACACAATAAGATCATTATACAGTAACCAGTAACCCAACTGTCCAGATAGAAACACAATAATATAATTATACAGTAACCCAACTGTCCAGGTAGTAACACAATAATATCATTATGCAGTAACCCAACTGTCCAGGTAGAAACACAATAAGATCATTATACATTAACCAGTAACCCAACTGTCCAGGTAGAAACACAATAATATCATTATACAGTAACCCAACTGTCCAGGTAGAAACACAATAACATCATTATACAGTAACCCAAAATTCCAGGTAGAAACACAATAATATCATTATACAGTAACCCAACTGTCCAGGTAGAAACACAATAATATCATTATACAGTAACCAGTAACCCAACTGTCCAGGTAGTAACACAATAATATCATTATACAGTAACCAGTATCCCAACTGTCCAGGTAGTAACACAATAAGATCATTATACAGTAACCCAACTGTCCAGGTAGAAACACAATAAGATCATTATACAGTAACCAGTAACCCAACTGTCCAGGTAGAAACACAATAACATCATTACACAGTAACCCAACTGTCCAGGTAGAAACACAATAATATCATTATACAGTAACCCAACGGTCCAGGTAGTAACACAATAACATCATTATACAGTAACCCAACTGTCCAGGTAGAAACACAATAACATCATTATACAGTAACCCAACTGTCCAGGTAGAAACACAATAATATCATTATACAGTAACCCAACTGTCCAGGTAGAAACACAATAACATCATTATACAGTAACCCAACTGTCCAGGTAGAAACACAACAATATCATTATACAGTAACCCAACTGTCCAGGAAGAAACACAATAATATCATTATACAGTAACCAGTAACCCAACTGTCCAGGTAGTAACACAATAATATCATTATACAGTAACCAGTAACCCAACTGTCCAGGTAGAAACACAATAACATCATTACACAGTAACCCAACTGTCCAGGTAGAAACAGAATAATATCATTATACATTAACCCAACGGTCCAGGTAGTAACACAATAACATCATTATACAGTAACCCAACTGTCCAGGTAGAAACACAATAACATCATTATACAGTAACCCAACTGTCCAGGTAGAAACACAATAATATCATTATACAGTAACCCAACTGTCCAGGTAGAAACACAATAACATCATTATACAGTAACCCAACTGTCCAGGTAGAAACACAACAATATCATTATACAGTAACCCAACTGTCCAGGAAGAAACACAATAATATCATTATACAGTAACCAGTAACCCAACTGTCCAGGTAGTAACACAATAATATCATTATACAGTAACCAGTAACCCAACTGTCCAGGTAGAAACACAATAATATCATTATACAGTAACCCAACTGTCCAGGTAGTAACACAATGATATCATTATACAGTAACCAGTAACCCAACTGTCCAAGTAGTAACACAATAATATCATTATACAGTAACCAGTAACCCAACTGTCCAGGTAGAAACACAATAAGATCATTATACAGTAACCCAAATGTCCAGGTAGAAACACAATAAGATCATTATACATTAACCCAACTGTCCAGGTAGTAACACAATGACATTATTATACAGTAACCAGTAACCCAACTGTCCAGGTAAAAACACAATAATATCATTATACAGTAACCAGTAACCCAACTGTCCAGATAGAAACACAATAATATAATTATACAGTAACCCAACTGTCCAGGTAGAAACACAATAACATCATTATACAGTAACCCAACTGTCCAGGTAGAAACACAATAATATCATTATACAGTAACCCAACTGTCCAGGTAGAAACACAATAACATCATTATACAGTAACCCAACTGTCCAGGTAGAAACACAATAACATCATTATACAGTAACCCAACTGTCCAGGTAGAAACACAATAACATCATTATACAGTAACCCAACTGTCCAGGTAGAAACACAATAATATCATTATACAGTAACCCAACTGTCCAGGTAGAAACACAATAATATCATTATACAGTAACCCAACTGTCCAGGTAGAAACACAATAACATCATTATACAGTAACCCAACTGTCCAGGTAGAAACACAATAATATCATTATACAGTAACCCAACAGTCCAGGTAGAAACACAATAATATCATTATACAGTAACCAGTAACCCAACTGTCCAGGTAGTAACACAATAATATCATTATACAGTAACCAGTATCCCAACTGTCCAGGTAGTAACACAATAAGATCATTATACAGTAACCCAAATGTCCAGGTAGAAACACAATAAGATCATTATACATTAACCCAACTGTCCAGGTAGTAACACAATGACATTATTATACAGTAACCAGTAACCCAACTGTCCAGGTAAAAACACAATAATATCATTATACAGTAACCAGTAACCCAACTGTCCAGATAGAAACACAATAATATAATTATACAGTAACCCAACTGTCCAGGTAGAAACACAATAACATCATTATACAGTAACCCAACTGTCCAGGTAGAAACACAATAATATCATTATACAGTAACCCAACTGTCCAGGTAGAAACACAATAACATCATTATACAGTAACCCAACTGTCCAGGTAGAAACACAATAACATCATTATACAGTAACCCAACTGTCCAGGTAGAAACACAATAATATCATTATACAGTAACCCAACTGTCCAGGTAGAAACACAATAATATCATTATACAGTAACCCAACTGTCCAGGTAGAAACACAATAACATCATTATACAGTAACCCAACTGTCCAGGTAGAAACACAATAATATCATTATACAGTAACCCAACAGTCCAGGTAGAAACACAATAATATCATTATACAGTAACCAGTAACCCAACTGTCCAGGTAGTAACACAATAATATCATTATACAGTAACCAGTATCCCAACTGTCCAGGTAGTAACACAATAAGATCATTATACAGTAACCCAACTGTCCAGGTAGAAACACAATAACATCATTATACAGTAACCCAACTGTCCAGGTAGAAACACAACAATATCATTATACAGTAACCCAACTGTCCAGGTAGAAACACAATAATATCATTATACAGTAACCAGTAACCCAACTGTCCAGGTAGTAACACAATAATATCATTATACAGTAACCAGTAACCCAACTGTCGAGGTAGAAACACAATAATATCATTATACAGTAACCCAACTGTCCAGGTAGTAACACAATAATATCTTATACAGTAACCAGTAACCCAACTGTCCAGGTAGTAACACAATAATATCATTATACAGTAACCAGTAACCCAACTGTCCAGGTAGAAACACAATAAGATCATTATACAGTAACCCAACTGTCCAGGTAGAAACAAAAAAAGATCATTATACAGTAACCCAACTGTCCAGGTAGTAACACAATAATATCATTATACAGTAACCAGTAACCCAACTGTCCAGGTAGTAACACAATAATATCATTATACAGTAACCAGTAACCCAACTGTCCAGGTAGAAACACAATAAGATGATTATACAGTAACCCAACTGTCCAGGTAGAAACACAATAAGATCATTATACAGTAACCCAACTGTCCAGGTAGTAACACAATAACATTATTATACAGTAACCAGTAACCCAACTGTCCAGGTAAAAACACAATAATATCATTATACAGTAACCAGTAACCCAACTGTCCAGATAGAAACACAATAATATAATTATACAGTAACCCAACTGTCCAGGTAGAAACACAATAATATCATTATACAGTAACCCAACTGTCCAGGTAGAAACACAATAACATCATTATACAGTAACCCAACTGTCCAGGTAGAAACACAACAATATCATTATACAGTAACCCAACTGTCCAGGTAGAAACACAATAATATCATTATACAGTAACCCAACTGTCCAGGTAGTAACACAATAAGATCATTATACAGTAACCAGTAACCCAACTGTCCAGGTAGAAACACAATAATATCATTATACAGTAACCAGTAACCCAACTGTCCAGGTAGAAACACAATAAGATCATTATACAGTAACCCAACTGTCCAGGTAGAAACACAATAAGATCATTATACAGTAACCCAACTGTCCAGGTAGTAACACAATAACATTATTATACAGTAACCAGTAACCCAACTGTCCAGGTAAAAAAACAATAATATCATTATACAGTAACCAGTAACCCAACTGTCCAGATAGAAACACAATAATATAATTATACAGTAACCCAAATGTCCAGGTAGAAACACAATAATATCATTATACAGTAACCCAACTGTCCAGGTAGAAACACAATAAGATCATTATACAGTAACCAGTAACCCAACTGTCCAGGTAGAAACACAATAAGATCATTATACAGTAACCAGTAACCCAACTGTCCAGATAGAAACACAATAATATATTTATACAGTAACCCAATTATCCAGGTAGTAACACAATAAGATCACTATACAGTAACCCAACTGTCCAGGTAGTAACACAATAACATTATTATACAGTAACCAGTAACCCAACTGTCCAGGTAAAAACACAATAATATCATTATACAGTAACCAGTAACCCAACTGTCCAGATAGAAATACAATAATATAATTATACAGTAACCCAACTGTCCAGGTAGTAACACAATAATATCATTATACAGTAACCAGTAACCCAACTGTCCAGGTAGAAACACAATAATATCATTATACAGTAACCCAACTGTCCAGGTAGAAACACAATAAGATCATTATACAGTAACCCAACTGTCCAGGTAGTAACACAATAACATTATTATACAGTAACCAGTAACCCAACTGTCCAGGTAAAAACACAATAATATCATTATACAGTAACCAGTAACCCAACTGTCCGGATAGAAACACAATAATATCATTATACAGTAACCCAACTGTCCAGGTAGAAACACAATAACATCATTATACAGTAACCGAACTGTCCAGGTAGAAACACAATAATATCATTATACAGTAACCCAACTGTCCAGGTAGAAACACAATAATATCATTATACAGTAACCCAACTGTCCAGGTAGAAACACAATAATATCATTATACAGTAACCCAACTGTCCAGGTAGAAACACAATAACATCATTATACAGTAACCCAACTGTCCAGGTAGAAACACAATAATATCATTATACAGTAACCCAACAGTCCAGGTAGAAACACAATAATATCATTATACAGTAACAAGTAACCCAACTGTCCAGGTAGTAACAGAATAATATCATTATACAGTAACCAGTATCCCAACTGTCCAGGTAGTAACACAATAAGATCATTATACAGTAACCCAACTGTCCAGGGAGAAACACAATAACATCATTATACAGTAACCCAACTGTCCAGGTAGAAACACAATAAGATCATTATACAGTAACCCAAAGATCCAGGTAGTAACACAATAACATCATCATAAAGTAACCCAACTGTCCAGGTAGAAACACAATAACATCATTATACAGTAACCCAACTGTCCAGGTAGAAACACAATAACATCATTATACAGTAACCCAACTGTCCAGGTAGAAACACAACAATATCATTATACAGTAACCCAACTGTCCAGGTAGAAACACAATAATATCATTATACAGTAACCAGTAACCCAACTGTCCAGGTAGTAACACAATAATATCATTATACAGTAACCAGTAACCCAACTGTCCAGGTAGAAACACAATAATATCATTATACAGTAACCCAACTGTCCAGGTAGTAACACAATAATATCATTATACAGTAACCAGTAACCCAACTGTCCAGGTAGAAACACAATAAGATCATTATACAGTAACCCAACTGTCCAGGTAGAAACACAATAAGATCATTATACAGTAACCCAACTGTCCAGGTAGAAACACAATAACATCATTATACAGTAACCCAACTGTCCAGGTAGAAACACAATAACATCATTATACAGTAACCCAACTGTCCAGGTAGAAACACAACAATATCATTATACAGTAACCCAACTGTCCAGGTAGAAACACAATAATATCATTATACAGTAACCAGTAACCCAACTGTCCAGGTAGTAACACAATAATATCATTATACAGTAACCAGTAACCCAACTGTCCAGGTAGAAACACAATAATATCATTATACAGTAACCCAACTGTCCAGGTAGTAACACAATAATATCATTATACAGTAACCAGTAACCCAACTGTCCAGGTAGAAACACAATAAGATCATTATACAGTAACCCAACTGTCCAGGTAGAAACACAATAAGATCATTATACAGTAACCCAACTGTCCAGGTAGTAACACAATAACATTATTATACAGTAACCAGTAACCCAACTGTCCAGGTAAAAACACAATAATATAATTATACAGTAACCAGTAACCCAACTGTCCAGATAGAAACACAATAATATAATTATACAGTAACCCAACTGTCCAGGTAGAAACACAATAATATCATTATACAGTAACCCAACTGTCCAGGTAGAAACACAATAAGATCATTATACAGTAACCAGTAACCCAACTGTCCAGGTAGAAACACAATAAGATCATTATACAGTAACCCAACTGTCCAGGTAGTAACACAATAATATCATTATACAGTAACCAGTAACCCAACTGTCCAGGTAGAAACACAATAAGATCATTATACAGTAACCCAACTGTCCAGGTAGAAACACAATAAGATCATTATACAGTAACCCAACTGTCCAGGTAGTAACACAATAACATTATTATACAGTAACCAGTAACCCAACTGTCAGGGTAAAAAACACAATAATATCATTATACAGTAACCAGTAACCCAACTGTCCAGATAGAAACACAATAATATAATTATACAGTAACCCAACTGTCCAGGTAGAAACACAATAATATCATTATACAGTAACCCAACTGTCCAGATAGAAACACAATAATATATTTATACAGTAACCCAATTATCCAGGTAGTAACACAATAAGATCACTATACAGTAACCCAACTGTCCAGGTAGAAACACAATAACATCATTATACAGTAACCCAACTGTCCAGGTAGAAACACAATAACATCATTATACAGTAACCCAACTGTCCAGGTAGAAACACAACAATATCATTATACAGTAACCCAACTGTCCAGGTAGAAACACAATAATATCATTATACAGTAACCAGTAACCCAACTGTCCAGGTAGTAACACAATAATATCATTATACAGTAACCAGTAACCCAACTGTCCAGGTAGAAACACAATAATATCATTATACAGTAACCCAACTGTCCAGGTAGTAACACAATAATATCATTATACAGTAACCAGTAACCCAACTGTCCAGGTAGAAACACAATAAGATCATTATACAGTAACCCAACTGTCCAGGTAGAAACACAATAAGATCATTATACAGTAACCCAACTGTCCAGGTAGAAACACAATAACATCATTATACAGTAACCCAACTGTCCAGGTAGAAACACAATAACATCATTATACAGTAACCCAACTGTCCAGGTAGAAACACAACAATATCATTATACAGTAACCCAACTGTCCAGGTAGAAACACAATAATATCATTATACAGTAACCAGTAACCCAACTGTCCAGGTAGTAACACAATAATATCATTATACAGTAACCAGTAACCCAACTGTCCAGGTAGAAACACAATAATATCATTATACAGTAACCCAACTGTCCAGGTAGTAACACAATAATATCATTATACAGTAACCAGTAACCCAACTGTCCAGGTAGAAACACAATAAGATCATTATACAGTAACCCAACTGTCCAGGTAGAAACACAATAAGATCATTATACAGTAACCCAACTGTCCAGGTAGTAACACAATAACATTATTATACAGTAACCAGTAACCCAACTGTCCAGGTAAAAACACAATAATATCATTATACAGTAACCAGTAACCCAACTGTCCAGATAGAAACACAATAATATAATTATACAGTAACCCAACTGTCCAGGTAGAAACACAATAATATCATTATACAGTAACCCAACTGTCCAGGTAGAAACACAATAAGATCATTATACAGTAACCAGTAACCCAACTGTCCAGGTAGAAACACAATAAGATCATTATACAGTAACCCAACTGTCCAGGTAGTAACACAATAATATCATTATACAGTAACCAGTAACCCAACTGTCCAGGTAGAAACACAATAAGATCATTATACAGTAACCCAACTGTCCAGGTAGAAACACAATAAGATCATTATACAGTAACCCAACTGTCCAGGTAGTAACACAATAACATTATTATACAGTAACCAGTAACCCAACTGTCAGGGTAAAAACACAATAATATCATTATACAGTAACCAGTAACCCAACTGTCCAGATAGAAACACAATAATATAATTATACAGTAACCCAACTGTCCAGGTAGAAACACAATAATATCATTATACAGTAACCCAACTGTCCAGATAGAAACACAATAATATATTTATACAGTAACCCAATTATCCAGGTAGTAACACAATAAGATCACTATACAGTAACCCAACTGTCCAGGTAGAAACACAATAAGATCATTATACAGTAACCCAACTGTCCAGGTAGTAACACAATAACATTATTATACAGTAACCAGTAACCCAACTGTCCAGGTAAAAACACAATAATATCATTATACAGTAACCAGTAACCCAACTGTCCAGATAGAAATACAATAATATAATTATACAGTAACCCAACTGTCCAGGTAGTAACACAATAATATCATTATACAGTAACCAGTAACCCAACTGTCCAGGTAGAAACACAATAATATCATTATACAGTAACCCAACTGTCCAGGTAGAAACACAATAAGATCATTATACAGTAACCCAACTGTCCAGGTAGTAACACAATAACATTATTATACAGTAACCAGTAACCCAACTGTCCAGGTAAAAACACAATAATATCATTATACAGTAACCAGTAACCCAACTGTCCAGATAGAAACACAATAATATCATTATACAGTAACCCAACTGTCCAGGTAGAAACACAATAACATCATTATACAGTAACCCAACTGTCCAGGTAGAAACACAATAAGATCATTATACAGTAACCCAACTGTCCAGGTAGAAACACAATAACATCATTATACAGTAACCCAACTGTCCAGGTAGAAACACAATAAGATCATTATACAGTAACCCAACGATCCAGGTAGTAACACAATAACATCATTATAAAGTAACCCAACTGTCCAGGTAGAAACACAATAACATCATTATACAGTAACCCAACTGTCCAGGTAGAAACACAATAACATCATTATACAGTAACCCAACTGTCCAGGTAGAAACACAATAACATCATTATACAGTAACCCAACTGTCCAGGTAGAAACACAACAATATCATTATACAGTAACCCAACTGTCCAGGTAGAAACACAATAATATCATTATACAGTAACCAGTAACCCAACTGTCCAGGTAGTAACACAATAATATCATTATACAGTAACCAGTAACCCAACTGTCCAGGTAGAAACACAATAATATCATTATACAGTAACCCAACTGTCCAGGTAGTAACACAATAATATCATTATACAGTAACCAGTAACCCAACTGTCCAGGTAGAAACACAATAAGATCATTATACAGTAACCCAACTGTCCAGGTAGAAACACAATAAGATCATTATACAGTAACCCAACTGTCCAGGTAGTAACACAATAAGATAATTATTCAGTAACCCAACTGTCCAGGTAGTAACACAATAATATCATTATACAGTAACCAGTAACGTAACTGTCCAGGTAGTAACACAATAATATCATTATACAGTAACCAGTAACCCAACTGTCCAGGTAGAAACACAATAATATCATTATACAGTAACCAGTAACCCAACTGTCCAGGTAGAAACACAATCACATCATTATACAGTAACCAGTAACCCAACTGTCCAAGTAGTAACACAATAAGATCATTATACAGTAACCCAACTGTCCAGGTAGAAACACAATAAGATCATTATACAGTAACCAGAAACCCAACTGTCCAGGTAGAAACACAATAAGATCATTATACAGTAACCCAACTGTCCAGGTAGAAACACAATAATATCATTATACAGTAACCAGTAACCTAACTGTGCAGGTAGAAATACAATAATATCATTATACAGTAACCAGTAACCCAACTGTCCAGGTAGAAACACAATAACATCATTATACAGTAACCCAACTGTCCAGGTAGTAACACAATAAGATCATTATATAGTAACCAGTAAACCAACTGTCCAGGTAGAAACACAATAACATCATTATACAGTAACCAGTAACCTAACTGTCCAGGTAGAAATACAATAATATCATTATACAGTAACCAGTAACCCAACTGTCCAGGTAGAAACACAATAACATCATTATACAGTAACCCAACTGTCCAGGTAGTAACACAATAAGATCATTATACAGTAACCAGTAACCCAACTGTCCAGGTAGAAACACAATAAGATCATTATACAGTAACCAGTAACCCAACTGTCCAGGTAGAAACACAATAAGATCATTATACAGTAACCCAACTGTCCAGGTAGAAACACAATAAGATCATTATACAGTAACCAGTAACCCAACTGTCCAGGTAGAAACACAATAACATCATTATACAGTAACCAGTAACCCAACTGTCCAGGTAGAAACACAATAATATCATTATACAGTAACCCAACTGTCCAGGTAGAAACACAATAAGATCATTATACAGTAACCCAACTGTCCAGGTAGAAACACAATAACATCATTATACAGTAACCCAACTGTCCAGGTAGAAACACAATAACATCATTATACAGTAACCAGTAACCCAACTGTCCAGGTAGAAACACAATAATATCATTATACAGTAACCAGTAACCCAACTGTCCAGGTAGTAACACAATCATATCATTTCAAGTTGAGGATGCTTCATATTTCAACCATGACCCTAATCCTGCTGGCAAAAATAAAACCTTTCTCGCGTGAACTACTATAAAATTCAATGTAGAAAGAAGCCTGTTGTAGTTCAAAGAAAGATTCTGTATTAAATACAATAATAACAAAGCTGTTTAATGTTACCGTTGGCATAATGCCACATATTTGCAATTACAATTCACCAATTAGGACATACAGCAACAGCCTTAGTGATAATGGTAATAATGAGGCCAAAAACCCTGTAGTTAGGTCAATAGACACAGACTTTAAACAACACAGACCTTAAACAACACAGACCTTAAACAACACAGACCTTAAACAACACAACCTAAAACACATCAACAGACTGCAGATACACATCCTGGATTGGCTAAGCAGAGGTTGTATCTGAAATAGCCCCCTATTCCCTATTTAGTGCACAACTTATAACATTGCACCCAGTTCCCTATTTACTGCATTACTTTAGACCAGAGCTCTATGGGCCGTGGTTAAAAGTATTACACTATACAATAGGGTGCATTTCAGCCAGGAATCACAGGAGGTTGTTTACCTGGGCCAGGTGGAGACAGGTGAAAGGGGATCTTGATAGGTGACAGTTGGAACAGGCGGAGGGGATGAATGAACGAGGGAGAGCAGGAGGAGGGCGAAGGCCCTGGGAGTCTGGAGGGGTCTGATTCCATGGCTGTCATGGCGGCAGCTGCCAGAGAGATCCTCTTGTTCCTGCCCACTCTCTTGATAGCCACAGGACAACCTGGAGAATGAGAGAGAGAGAGAGAGAGAGAGAGAGAAGGCGAGAGAGAGAGAGAGAGAGAGGAAGAAGGCGAGAGAGAGAGGAAGAAGGCGAGAGAGAGAGAGAGAGAGA
>NW_025547656.1:0-10000 GCF_905237065.1 Salmo salar
ATATATATAAATCAAATCATCAAATCAAATGTATTTATATAGCCCTTCGTACATCAGCTGATATCTCAAAGTGCTGTACAGAAACCCAGCCTAAAACCCCCCAACAGCAAGCAAAGCATGTGAAAGAAGCACGGTGGCTAGGAAAAACTCCCTAGGAAAAACTCCCTAGAAAGGCCAAAAACCTAGGAAGAAACCTAGAGAGGAACCAGGCTATGAGGGGTGGCCAGTCCTCTTCTGGCTGTGCCGGGTGGATATTATAACAGAACATGGCCAAGATGTTAAAATGTTAAAATGTTCATAAATTACCAGCATGGTCAAATAATAATTATCATAGTAATTGTCGAGGGTGCAACAAGCACGTCCGGTGAACAGGTCAGGGGTTCCATAGCCGCAGGCAGAACAGTTGAAACTGGAGCAGCAGCACGGCCAGTTGGACTGGGGACAGCAAGGAGTCATCATACCAGGTAGTCCTGAGGCATGGTCCTAGGGCTCAGGTCCTCCGAGAGAAAGACAGAAAGAGAGAAAGAGAGAATTAGAGAGAGCATATTTAAATACACACAGGACACCTGGATAAGACAAGAGAAATACTCCAGATGTAACAGACTGACCCTAGCCCCCCCCGACACATAAACTACTGCAGCATAAATACTGGAGGCTGAGACAGGAGGGATCAGAAGACACTGTGGCCCCATCCGATGATACCCCCCGCACATGAACTAATTATATAATAGCCTGTATATAGTCTCACATTTGTTATTATTCACTGCTGCTCTTTAATTATCTCTTATTCTTATCTATATTTTTTGGGGGGGAAACTGGGTTTTTTTTCTCTCAAAGTTAACAAATAAGATATAAACTAAATTCGAAACTCATTGACCTCCAAACAACAACAAGAGAAACAACGCCCCCTGCTGGGGAGAATAAATATTATATAGGGACCCAGTTTTTTTATATATATATATATATCCCCCTCTCCCCTTCGCCTCTTCTTCTCCTCTTGTTGTGGTCCGGCGGCCCCGGGGCGGCGGCCAGTAGGAATGCTCTTCCGCCGGCAGCGCCAATGATGACGTCACCGCGTATGGTAATAGGGGGGTGGTGGTGGTGGGGGAAACCTTCAAAATAAAAGACCTCCTTACAAACGTTGTATTATTATTATTATTATGGAAAAAAAGTAAAGATAACTTTAATAGAAAATGACTCATGTGAAAGTTTAAAAAAAGTTAAAAAAACTACTTTGGTTTAAAAAGTCTAAAAGTATTTGGTTTCCCCCCAAAAAAAATACACTTCAATATTAGGCTCCCGAAGTGGCGGTGCTAGAGGCGTCACTACAGACCCCGGTTCAATCCCGTATCCAGTATCACAACCTTTTCGATTTTGCCGGTAAGTCTCCGTGTTTCTAAAACATTAACGTGTTTCACCAAACTGTAAGTCATATAACTGTTTGTTAGATGGAAAAAAAACGCTTTTGTGGACTTCACCGGATAGATGTTGCTCTCTGGTTTTTTTAATTTATTCTGTCACTTTGTCTTCTTATTGTCTCTGCGTTTTAGGCCTACATATATCACGGTTGTCAAGGTATATGAACTAATTATAGAGCAAACAACGCAATTATCACAACACATAGGGTTGAATATGTATTTTTATCTGGCTTGGACAGTGATTTTACCCACGCACCGCTACTGTGTACTGCAGTAGAGAGAGAGAGAAAAAGAAAAATCGATATTCCCAAAGTTTAGCAAGTCTTTGCAAAGGTGGAGGGGGGGGGGACTTTTATTCTGAAAAAAAAAAAGAAGCAAGCGTAATATCCTGCTGCTAAGAGAACGGTGCTGTGAGTCGGGATAGACAGGCAGAGAGAGAGAGCTGCAGCTGAATAGAAAAAGGGCACCGCGCTGCAAGCTGCATGGTAGGAAAGCTCCGCGTCAACGTTGGTTCCTCCGTATTTATTCTACCGTTCAGGAATCCACAGCTCCGGGGAAAAACGAGCGTGTCCCCCTCCGTCTGGGATCCACAGCTCCGGGTTGAAACGAGCGTGTCCCCCTCCGTCTGGGATCCACAGCTCCGGGGGGAAACGAGCCTGTCCCCCCTCCGTCTGGGATCCACAGCTCCGGGGGAAACGAGCCTGTCCCCCTCCGTGGGATCCACAGCCCGGGGGAAACGAGCCTGTCCCCTCCGTCTGGGATCCACAGCTCCGGGGGAAACGAGCCTGTCCCCCTCCGTCTGGGCCGGAACATGATGAAGTTTAGGTTCCGACGGCAGGGCAACGACCCACAGAGAGAGAAACTCAAACAGGAATTGTTCGCCTTCAACAAGGTAAAGTAACACAAACTTTCTCCTCTCTCTTTCCCCCTTTCCCCAAAATCAGACCCAACCCCCCGCCGACTGCAGGGGGGAGAAAATGTGGGGGTTTTGGGGTTTTAGGAGGAGGGGAGGGGGGTGTAAACAGCGGATCTCGGTGGCGAGTTGTGCAGAACCTCCTCCTCTCGTCGTTTTTCCATTAAAATCAAAACCCAACCCGCAGAATGTGTCTGTTAGATGTAACAGAGGAATGATGTTGGGAAGGCGATTGGCTCCACGTCGGGAATATGCAAATCCCTTTTTTTTCACGACCAGTCAGTAGCTTGATAATAGTTTTCAACCCTCCCCTCCCCTCCCCGCCCTCTCTCTCTCTCTCTCTCTCTCTCTCTCTCTCTCTCTCTCTCTCCTCTCTCTCTCCCTCTCTGTCTCTCTCTCTCTCTCTCTCTCTCTCTCTCTCTCTCTCTCTCTCTCTCCCTCTCTCCCTCTCTCTCTCTCCCTCTCTCTCCCTCCCCCCTCTCTCTCTGTCTCTCTCTCTCCCTCCCCTCTCTCCTTCTCCGCTGCATCGGCCTGTTCAAACTTAACAACAACACCTTGTACCCGTTACTACCCTTGATGGTTTATCCTCTGATCAAACTTTTAATAACACTGTCGAAAAAAATAGTTTTTTTTTTTATCTTTAACGAATTGGCACCGGGTGATCTGTGAAGAGAGGACCGTTATTCTAAACCCCCCCCGAGATCTGATTGAGTTTCTGAAAACGTTCAACTTTTTAAATGTATTTTTCTTCCATGTTGAAAGTCTCAGGAATGTTATGTTTTTGCATTATTTGCCTGTGAAACAATAGTAAGCCTTTTTAATTTTGTTTATTAGAAATTAGAGAACAGTCCTACAGCGGGGTGTCTGAGTGTTGGTAATGTAGGGGAACAGTCCTACAGCGGGGTGTCTGAGTGTTGGTAATGTAGGGGGGAACAGTCCTACAGCGGGGTGTCTGAGTGTTGGTAATGTAGGGGGAACAGTCCTACAGCGGGGTGTCTGAGTGTTGGTAATGTAGGGGGAACAGTCCTACAGCGGGGTGTCTGAGTGTTGGTAATGTAGGGGGAACAGTCCTACAGCGGGGTGTCTGTGTGTTGGTAATGTAGGGGGAACAGTCCTACAGCGGGGTGTCTGAGTGTTGGTAATGTAGGGGGAACAGTCCTACAGCGGGGTGTCTGAGTGTTGGTAATGTAGGGGAACAGTCCTACAGCGGGGTGTCTGAGTGTTGGTAATGTAGGGGAACAGTCCTACGGCGGGGTGTCTGAGTGTTGGTAATGTAGGGGAACAGTCCTACAGCGGGGTGTCTGAGTGTTGGTAATGTAGGGGGAACAGTCCTACAGCGGGGTGTCTGAGTGTTGGTAATGTAGGGGGAACAGTCCTACAGCGGGGTGTCTGAGTGTTGGTAATGTAGGGGGAACAGTCCTACAGCGGGGTGTCTGAGTGTTGGTAATGTAGGGGGAACAGTCCTACAGCGGGGTGTCTGAGTGTTGGTAATGTAGGGGAACAGTCCTACAGCGGGGTGTCTGAGTGTTGGTAATGTAGGGGAACAGTCCTACAGCGGGGTGTCTGAGTGTTGGTAATGTAGGGGGAACAGTCCTACAGCGGGGTGTCTGAGTGTTGGTAATGTAGGGGAACAGTCCTACGGCGGGGTGTCTGAGTGTTGGTAATGTAGGGGGAACAGTCCTACGGCGGGGTGTCTGAGTGTTGGTAATGTAGGGGAACAGTCCTACAGCGGGGTGTCTGAGTGTTGGTAATGTAGGGGGAACAGTCCTACAGCGGGGTGTCTGAGTGTTGGTAATGTAGGGGAACAGTCCTACAGCGGGGGTGTCTGAGTGTTGGTAATGTAGGGGAACAGTCCTACAGCGGGGTGTCTGAGTGTTGGTAATGTAGGGGGAACAGTCCTACAGCGGGGTGTCTGAGTGTTGGTAATGTAGGGGAACAGTCCTACGGCGGGGTGTCTGAGTGTTGGTAATGTAGGGGAACAGTCCTACGGCGGGGTGTCTGAGTGTTGGTAATGTAGGGGAACAGTCCTACAGCGGGGTGTCTGAGTGTTGGTAATGTAGGGGGGAACAGTCCTACGGCGGGGTGTCTGAGTGTTGGTAATGTAGGGGAACAGTCCTACAGCGGGGTGTCTGAGTGTTGGTAATGTAGGGGAACAGTCCTACAGCGGGGTGTCTGAGTGTTGGTAATGTAGGGGGAACAGTCCTACAGCGGGGTGTCTGAGTGTTGGTAATGTAGGGGGAACAGTCCTACAGCGGGGTGTCTGAGTGTTGGTAATGTAGGGGGAACAGTCCTACGGCGGGGTGTCTGAGTGTTGGTAATGTAGGGGAACAGTCCTACAGCGGGGTGTCTGAGTGTTGGTAATGTAGGGGGAACAGTCCTACAGCGGGGTGTCTGAGTGTTGGTAATGTAGGGGGAACAGTCCTACAGCGGGGTGTCTGAGTGTTGGTAATGTAGGGGGAACAGTCCTACAGCGGGGTGTCTGAGTGTTGGTAATGTAGGGGGAACAGTCCTACAGCGGGGTGTCTGAGTGTTGGTAATGTAGGGGAACAGTCCTACAGCGGGGTGTCTGAGTGTTGGTAATGTAGGGGGAACAGTCCTACAGCGGGGTGTCTGAGTGTTGGTAATGTAGGGGAACAGTCCTACAGCGGGGTGTCTGAGTGTTGGTAATGTAGGGGGAACAGTCCTACGGCGGGGTGTCTGAGTGTTGGTAATGTAGGGGAACAGTCCTACAGCGGGGTGTCTGAGTGTTGGTAATGTAGGGGGAACAGTCCTACAGCGGGGTGTCTGAGTGTTGGTAATGTAGGGGGAACAGTCCTACAGCGGGGTGTCTGAGTGTTGGTAATGTAGGGGGAACAGTCCTACGGCGGGGTGTCTGAGTGTTGGTAATGTAGGGGAACAGTCCTACAGCGGGGTGTCTGAGTGTTGGTAATGTAGGGGAACAGTCCTACGGCGGGGTGTCTGAGTGTTGGTAATGTAGGGGAACAGTCCTACGGCGGGGTGTCTGAGTGTTGGTAATGTAGGGGAACAGTCCTACAGCGGGGTGTCTGAGTGTTGGTAATGTAGGGGGAACAGTCCTACAGCGGGGTGTCTGAGTGTTGGTAATGTAGGGGAACAGTCCTACAGCGGGGTGTCTGAGTGTTGGTAATGTAGGGGGAACAGTCCTACGGCGGGTCGTAAAAGTCCTATAGGGGAAACACAGGCGTCATTTTTAATAGATTGATTACATGGAAGATTCACGGACAAGCAGGACTTGATATGTGTGCCATTGTGGATCCGAACGCTGTGGACTCTCTTAATGACACACACACACACACACACACACACACACACACACACACACACACACAATACCCACCTAGAGGTGGTCTTCTTGCAGCACCCCAGTCCTGCTGCGGCCCGCTGGTTAGAATGGGGGGGTGTTTACATACCCATCACCACAACACCCCTTTCTCCTGAACGCACACAACGCTGCCAGGCTGTCTCTCTGTCCTGTAGTCAGTCTGTCTCTCTGTCCTGTAGTCAGTCTGTCTCTCTGTCCTGTAGTCAGTCTCTCTCTCTCTGTCCTGTAGTCAATCTGTCTCTCTCTCTGTCCTGTAGTCAATCTGTCTCTCTGTCCTGTAGTCAGTCTCTCTCTCTCTGTCCTGTAGTCAGTCTCTCTCTCTCTGTCCTGTAGTCAATCTGTCTCTCTCTCTGTCCTGTAGTCTGTCTCGCTCTCTGTCCTGTAGTCAATCTGTCTCTCTGTCCTGTAGTCAGTCTCTCTCTCTGTCCTGTAGTCAATCTGTCTCTCTCTCTCTGACTACAGGACAATCTGTCTCTCTCTCTCTCTCTGTCCTGTAGTCAATCTGTCTCTCTCTCTCTCTCTCTCTCTCTGTCCTGTAGTCAATCTGTCTCTCTCTCTCTCTCTCTGTCCTGTAGTCAATCTGTCTCTCTCTCTCTCTGTCCTGTAGTCAGTCTGTCTCTCTCTCTCTCTGTCCTGTAGTCAATCTGTCTCTCTCTCTCTCTGTCCTGTAGTCAATCTGCTCTCTCTCTCTCTCTGTCCTGTAGTCAATCTGTCTCTCTCTCTCTCTGTCCTGTAGTCAATCTGTCTCTCTCTCTCTCTGTCCTGTAGTCAATCTGTCTCTCTCTCTCTCTGTCCTGTAGTCAATCTGTCTCTCTCTCTCTCTGTCCTGTAGTCAATCTGTCTCTCTCTCTCTCTGTCCTGTAGTCAATCTGTCTCTCTCTCTCTCTGTCCTGTAGTCAATCTGTCTCTCTCTCTCTCTGTCCTGTAGTCAATCTGTCTCTCTCTCTCTCTGTCCTGTAGTCAATCTGTCTCTCTCTCTCTCTGTCCTGTAGTCAATCTGTCTCTCTCTCTCTCTGTCCTGTAGTCAATCTGTCTCTCTCTCTCTCTGTCCTGTAGTCAATCTGTCTCTCTCTCTCTCTGTCCTGTAGTCTCTCTCTCTCTCTCTCTGTCCTGTAGTCAATCTGTCTCTCTCTCTCTCTGTCCTGTAGTCAATCTGTCTGTCTCTCTCTCTCTGTCCTGTAGTCGATGCTGCCAGTCTGTTTCTCTCTCTTCCTCTGAGTAACCCCCCCCCCCCTCTCTCTGTTCCTCTCTGTTCCTCTGAGTAACCCCCCCCCTCTCTCTTCCTCTTAGTAACCCCCCCTCTCTCTCTTCCTCTTAGTAACCCCCCCTCTCTCTCTTCCTCTTAGTAACCCCCCCTCTCTCTGTTCCTCTGAGTAACCCCCCCTCTCTCTCTTCCTCTTAGTAACCCCCCCTCTCTCTGTTCCTCTGAGTAACCCCCCCTCTCTCTCTTCCTCTTAGTAACCCCCCCCTCTCTCTCTGTTCCTCTCTCTTCCTCTTAGTAACCCCTCCTCTCTCTGTTCCTCTTAGTAACCCCCCCTCTCTCTGTTCCTCTTAGTAACCCCCCCTCTCTCTGTTCCTCTCTCTTCCTCTGAGTAACCCCCCCCTCTCTCTGTTCCTCTCTCCACTAGACAGTGGAACATGGGTTCCCCCACCAGCCCAGTGCTTTGACCTTCGACCCCCAGCTGCAGCTCATGGCCATCGGGACCAAGTCTGGAGCCATCAAGATGTATCCTTTACCCCGTACACATCCTCCTCTGTCTGTCTGTCTGTCTGTCTGTCTGTCTGTCTGTCTGTCTGTCTGTCTGTCTGTCTGTCTGTCTGTCTGTCTGTCTGTCTGTCTGTCTGTCTGTCTGTCTGTCTGTCTGTCTGTCTGTCTGTTTCTCTCTCTCTGTCTCTCTGTCTCTCTCTGTCTGTCTCTGTCTGTCTGTCTGTCTGTCTCTCTCTCTGTCTGTCTGTCTCTCTCTCTGTCTGCCTGTCTCTCTGTCTGTCTCTCTGTCTGTCTCTGTCTGTCTGTCTGTCTGTCTGTCTGTCTGTCTGTCTGTCTGTCTGTCTGTCTGTCTGTCTGTCTGTCTGTCTGTCTGTCTGTCTCTCTCTCTGTCTGTCTCTCTCTGTCTGTCTGTCTGTCTGTCTGTCTGTCTCTCTCTCTGTCTGTCTGTCTGTCTGTCTGTCTGTCTGTCTGTCTGTCTGTCTGTCTGTCTGTCTGTCTGTCTCTCTCTCTGTCTCTCTGTCTCTGTCTCTCTCTCTGTCTGTCTCTCTGTCTCCTGTCTGAGGAGGATGAGGTAGGTAACGTTATGTGATGAGAAGGAGATTGTTTCTGTCAGAACATGTAGAGAACAGCTTCAGTCTGGTGTTCTCATGGCATCACGTTTCATTCATCCAGCTGTAGATCTCTGTAGTTACAGTCAGTCTGCCTCTCTAGTGTGTGTGAATCATGTCTTTCAGTGTCAGCTTGCTGTGATAGACTGGTTGGTAGTACCAGGCACAGCTCTGAGAGAGGGGAGGGAGGAGAGAGGGAGGGAGGAGAAGGGGAGGGAGGAGAGAGGGAGGGAGGAGAGGGGAGGGAGGAGAGGGGGAGGGAGGGAGGGAGGGGAGAGGGAGGAGAGAGAGAGGGAGGGAGGAGAGAGAGGAGAGAGGGAGGGAGGGGAGCGAGGGGAGAGGGAGGAGAGAGAGAGAGGGAGGGAGGGAGGAGAGGGAAGGAGAGGAGGGAGAGGGAGGGAGGGAGGAGAGGAGGGGGAGGGAGGGAGGAGAGGAGAGGGAGGGAGGGAGGAGAGGAGGGAGAGGGAGGGAGGAGAGGGGGAGGGAGGGAGGAGAGGGAGGGAGGGAGGGAGAGAGGGAGGGAGAGGGAGGGAGGGAGGGGGAGGGAGGAGAGGAGAGGGAGAGGGGGGGGAGGGAGCCGAACGGGGAGTCGTATAGACGCTGAGTCGTATAGGCGCCGAACGGGGAGTCGTATAGGCGCCGAACGGGGAGTCGTATAGACGCCGAACGGGGAGTCGTATAGGCGCCGAACGGGGAGTCGTATAGGCGCCGAACGGGGAGTCGTATAGGCGCCGAACGGGGAGTCGTATAGGCGCCGAACGGGGAGTCGTATAGGCGCCGAACGGGGAGTCGTATAGGCGCCGAACGGGGAGTCGTATAGAACGGGGAGTCGTATAGGCGCCGAACGGGGAGTCGTATAGAACGGGGAGTCGTATAGAACGGGGAGTCGTATAGAACGGGGAGTCGTATAGGCGCCGAACGGGGAGTCGTATAGGCGCCGAACGGGGAGTCGTATAGGCGCCGAACGGGGAGTCGTATAGAACGGGGAGTCGTATAGAACGGGGAGTCGTATAGGCGCCGAACGGGGAGTCGTATAGGCGCCGAACGGGGAGTCGTATAGAACGGGGAGTCGTATAGACGCCGAACGGGGAGTCGTATAGAACGGGGAGTCGTATAGAACGGGGAGTCGTATAGGCGCCGAACGGGGAGTCGTATAGACGCAAATGAAATGGGATTAGGGTTGAGTAAGGTAGTAGCGGAATGGGATTAGGGCTGAGTAAGGTAGTAGCGGAATGGGATTAGGGCTGAGTAAGGTAGTAGCGCAATGGGATTAGGGCTGAGTAAGGTAGTAGCGGAATGGGATTAGGGCTGAGTAAGGTAGTAGCGAAATGGGATTAGGGCTGAGTAAGGTAGTAGTGGAAATGGGATTAGGGCTGAGTGAGGTAGTAGCGGGATGGGATTAGGGCTGAGTAAGTAGCAGGAATGGGATTAGGGCTGAGTAAAGTAGTAGCGGAATGGGATTAGGGCTGAGTGAGGTAGTAGCGGAATGGGATTAGGGCTGAGTGAGGTAGTAGTGGAAATGGGATTAGGGCTGAGTAAGGTAGTAGTGGAATGGGATTAGGGCTGAGTGAGGTAGTAGCGGAATGGGATTAGGGCTGAGTGAGGTAGTAGTGGAAATGGGATTAGGGCTGAGTGAGGTAGTAGCGGAATGGGATTAGGGCTGAGTGAGGTAGTAGTGGAATGGGATTAGGGCTGAGTGAGGTAGTAGTGGAAATGGGATTAGGGCTGAGTGAGGTAGTAGTGGAAATGGGATTAGGGCTGAGTGAGGTAGTAGTGGAATGGGATTAGGGCTGAGTGAGGTAGTAGTGGAATGGGATTAGGGCTGAGTGAGGTAGTAGTGGAAATGGGATTAGGGCTGAGTGAGGTAGTAGTGGAATGGGAATGTCCCCTCTCCACTACAGTAGCAGCCAGGACTGGGCATGACCAGGATCTCTCTGTTAGAACCAGGACTGGGCATGACCAGGATCTCTCTGTTAGAACCAGGACTGGGCTGGACCAGGATCTCTCTGTTAG
>NW_025547656.1:12500-62500 GCF_905237065.1 Salmo salar
TCCTCCTTCACACACCCATCCTGTTGCTCTGAGCTCAGTAGGCTTTTGTTGCAGGCTCTGTTGAGAGGTGTGTGGGTTGGTGCCCCAGAGAGGGGCTGCTTGGCCTGGCTGAGATGGACTAGAGGCTGGGTGGGTTGGCTGGTTCTGGTGCTTCAGAGAGGGGCTGCTTGGCCTGGCTGAGATGGACTAGAGGCTGGGTGGGTTGGCTGGTTCTGGTGCCCCAGAGAGGGGCTGCTTGGCCTGGCTGAGATGGACTAGAGGCTGGGTGGGTTGGCTGGTTCTGGTGCCCCAGAGAGGGGCTGCTTGGCCTGGCTGAGACGGACTAGAGGCTGGGTGGGTTGGCTGGTTCTGGTGCCCCAGAGAGGGGCTGCTTGGCCTGGCTGAGACGGACTAGAGGCTGGGTGGGTTGACAGATGTGTGTGAGAGAGAGATGACTGACTGTGTTTTAATTCCCATGGTCCTCTCTGTTCTCCCCCCATCATCACATCAACACCTTATTGGTCTGTGATGGTGTGAGGTCACCACGACCCGTCTGTCTCTGTCAGTCTGATGTGTGATGGTGGTCAGCTGTAGATAGCTGTCATGATACTGTATCTGAGCTGGTTTTCTGCTAGTTGAGAACAAGTCCTTTATTTAACCAGGTAGCCTAGTTGAGAACAAGTCCTTTATTTAACCAGGTAGGCTAGTTGAGAACAAGTCCTTTATTTAACCAGCTAGGCCAGTTGAGAACAAGTCCTTTATTTAACCAGCTAGGCCAGTTGAGAACAAGTCCTTTATTTAACCAGGTAGGCTAGTTGAGAACAAGTCCTTTATTTAACCAGGTAGGCTAGTAGAGAACAAGTCCTTTATTTAACCAGGTAGGCTAGTTGAGAACAAGTCCTTTATTTAACCAGGTTAGGCTAGTAGAGAACAAGTCCTTTATTTAACCAGGTAGGCTAGTTGAGAACAAGTCCTTTATTTAACCAGGTTAGGCTAGTTGAGAACAAGTCCTTTATTTAACCATGTAGGTCAGTTGAGAACAAGTTCTCATTTACAACTGCGACCTGGCCAAGATAAAGCAAAGCAGTTCGACAACATACAACAACACAGAGTTACACATGGAGTAAAACAAACATACAGTCAATAATACAGTAGAAAAAGTCTATATACAGTGAGTGCAAATGAGGTAGGATTAGGGAGTTAAGGCAATAAATAGGCCATGGTGGCAAAGTAATTACAATATAGCAATTAAACACTGGAATGGTAGAATGTGCAGAAGATGAATGTGCAAAGTAGAGATACTAAATGCAAAGGAGCTAAATAAATAAATACAGTATGGGGATGAGGTAGTTGTTTGGGCTGTTTACAGATGGGCTATGTACAGCTGCAGCGATCGGTTAGCTTCTCAGATAGCTGATGTTTAAAGTTAGTGAGGGAGGGAGATATGAGTCTCCAGCTTCAGAGATTTTTGTAGTTCGTTCCAGTCATTGGCAGCAGAGAACTGGAAGGAGAGGCGGCCAAAGGAGGAGTTGGCTTTGGGGATGACCAGTGAGATATACCTGCTGGAGCGCGTGCTACAAGTGGGTGCTGCTATTGTGACCAGTGAGCTGAGATAAGGCGTGGCTTTACCTAGCAAAGGATTATAGATGACCTGGAGCCAGTGGGTTTGGCGACGAGTATGAAGCGAGGGCCAGCCAACGAGAGCGTACAGGTCACAGTGGTGGGTGGTATATGGGGCTTTGGTGACAAAACGGATGGCACTGTGATAGACTGCATCCAATTTGCTGAGTAGAGTGTTGGAGGCTATTTTGTATATGACATCACCGAAGTCGAGGATCGGTAGGATGGTCAGTTTTACGAGGGTAAGTTTGGTAGCACGAGTGAAGGAGGCTTTGTTGCGAAATAGGAAGCCAATTCTAGATTTAACTTTGGATTGGAGATGCTTATAGTGAGTCTGGAAGGAGAGTTTACAGTCTAACCAGACACCTAGGTATTTGTAGTTGTCCACATATTCTAAGTCAGAGCCGTCCAGAGTAGTGATGCTGGACGGGCGGGCAGGTGCAAGCAGCGATCGGTTGAAGAGCATGCATTTAGTTTAACTAGCGTTTAAGAGCAGTTGGAGGCCACGGAAGGAGAGTTGTATGGCATTGAAGCTCGTCTAGAGGGTTGTTAACACAGTGTCCAAAGAAGGGCCAGAAGTATACAGAATGGTGTCGTCTGCGTAGAGGTGGATCAGAGAATCACCAGCAGCAAGAGCGACATCATTGATGTATACAGAGAAAAGAGTTGGCCCGAGAATTGAACCCTGTGGTACCCCCATAGAGACTGCCAGAGGTCCGGACAACAGGCCCTCCGATTTGACACTCTGAACTTTATCAGAGAAGTAGTTGGTGAACCAGGCGAGGCAGTCATTTGAGAAACCAAGGCTATTGAGTCTGCCGATGAGGATGTGGTGATTGACAGAGTCGAAAGCCTTGGCCGGGTCAATGAATACGGCTGCACAGTATTGTTTCTTATCGATGGCGGTTACGATGTCGTTTAGGACCTTGAGCGTGGATGAGGTGCACCCGTGACCAGCTCTGAAACCAGATTCCATAGCGGAGAAGGTACGGTGGGATTCAAAATGGTCGGTAATCTGTTTGCTCACTTGGCTTTCGAAGACTTTAGAAAGGCAGGGTAAGATAGATATAGGTCTATAACAGTTTGGGTCTAGATTGTCTCCCCCTTTGAAGAGGGGGATGACCGCGGCAGCTTTCCAATCTTTAGGATAGGGAGCTAACCGAGGCATGTAGAGCGGGACTTGGGACTCCGCAGTAAAACAAAACAATGACAGCTACCCTAAACAACAGTATACAAGGCCTACTGCGGACCCAATCACAGGTGTTGATTGGGAGGGCTAAGACAACAGCGTGTCAACAACTTAGACAACAACAACAACAGGTAAATAGCGATGAACGGGGCAGAGAGGGGTCAGGTTAGCTACACAACAGGGCCTGAGTTCGAGGCTGGAGGCCGACAGATAAACAAAATGAAGAACCGCGTTAGTGAACAGTCCAGTAGGAATCAGCTGTGTAGCCGAGTGATCATAGGGTCCAATAAACAGCGATGGACGAAGCATGTCACTACGCTAGGCGAGCGGGAGACACGGCGCTCAGAGAGTTAGCGGGCCGGGGCTGGTAGCTGGGTCCTCACCCGATATCAACGACGCAGAGGTTGGTTGAGAGCACATCGGCCCGAATACGTCAGCAGACCAGTTGTGATGGATCGGCGGGGCTCCGTGTCGACAAAGGGGTCCAGGCCAATTGGCAAGAGAGGCATTGTAAGTTGGTGTACTTCGTTTTCGCTAGCCGGGGGAATGGGCCTAGCTCGAGGCTAACTGGTGCTTGCTTCTGGACTAAGGCTGTTAGCCACGATAGCCGCTCGGTAGCAGCTAGCTAGCTGCGATGATCCGGTGTAATGGTCCAGAGCTTGCGGCAGGAATCCGGGGATGTAGTGGAGAAGAAGGAATAAAAAGCAGTCCGATATGCTCAGGTCTGATATCGCTCTGTGTCGACTGGCAGGTATTATCCGGGCTATCCGGGTTAAAACGGCTGGTGTCTGAGCTAAAGGTAAAGACTGCTAGCAGTGGCTAACAATGACTAAATAGCTAGTAGCTAATTAGCTAGCTAGCTTCTGATGGAGATTCCAGTTACAAGGTCTATAAAATAGCAGATCCGTACCACGTTGGGTGAGGTGGGTAGTTATGCTGTATCTAGCTGTGTGTTTATAGTTATGCTGTATTTCGCTGTGTGGTTATAGTGATGCTGTATCTAGCTGTGTGTTATGCTGTATCTAGCTGTGTGTTATGCTGTATCTAGCTGTGTGTTATAGTTATGCTGTATCTAGCTGTGTGGTTATAGTTATGCTGTATCTAGCTGTGTGTTATGCTGTATCTAGCTGTGTGGTTATAGTTATGCTGTAATTAGCTGTGTGTTTATAGTTATGCTGTATCTAGCTGTGTGTTATGCTGTATCTAGCTGTGTGTTATGCTGTATCTAGCTGTGTGTTATGCTGTATCTAGCTGTGTGTTATGCTGTATCTAGCTGTGTGTTATGCTGTATCTAGCTGTGTGGTTATAGTTATGCTGTATCTAGCTGTGTGGTTATAGTTATGCTGTATCTAGCTGTGTGTTATGCTGTATCTAGCTGTGTGTTATGCTGTATCTAGCTGTGTGTTATAGTTATGCTGTATCTAGCTGTGTGGTTATAGTTATGCTGTATCTAGCTGTGTGTTATGCTGTATCTAGCTGTGTGGTTATAGTTATGCTGTATCTAGCTGTGTGGTTATAGTTATGCTGTATCTAGCTGTGTGTTATGCTGTATCTAGCTGTGTGTTTATAGTTATGCTGTATCTAGCTGTGTGTTATAGTGTGAGAGTTGAGGACAGTGATTCAGACCGTGAAATCTCTTTATCCTCGCTAACACTTCACCTTACGCCTCACTGGACGAACACACAGACCCGCTCCCTGTCTGTCAGAGAGAGAGTTTCAGTAATTATGGGTAACTACACTGTAGGCACAAACACAATGAGGATGTACAACTTTTATGTTTGTATAGATCTGGTATATAGACGTGGTGGTGGTGGTGGTGGTGAATAGTAGTTAATCCAACAGGTAGATCTGGTATATAGACGTGGTGGTGGTGGTGGTGGTGGTGAATAGTAGTTAATCCAACAGGTAGATCTGGTATATAGACGTGGTGGTGGTGGTGGTGGTGGTGGTGGTGGTGAATAGTAGTTAATCCAACAGGTAGATCTGGTATATAGACGTGGTGGTGGTGGTGGTGGTGGTGGTGGTGAATAGTAGTTAATCCAACAGGTAGATCTGGTATATAGACGTGGTGGTGGTGGTGGTGGTGGTGGTGAATAGTAGTTAATCCAACAGGTAGATCTGGTATATAGACGTGGTGGTGGTGGTGGTGGTGGTGGTGAATAGTAGTTAATCCAACAGGTAGATCTGGTATATAGACGTGGTGGTGGTGGTGGTGGTGGTGAATAGTAGTTAATCCAACAGGTAGATCTGGTATATAGACGTGGTGGTGGTGGTGGTGGTGGTGAATAGTAGTTAATCCAACAGGTAGATCTGGTATATAGACGTGGTGGTGGTGGTGGTGGTGGTGGTGGTGGTGAATAGTAGTTAATCCAACAGGTAGATCTGGTATATAGACGTGGTGGTGGTGGTGGTGGTGGTGAATAGTAGTTAATCCAACAGGTAGATCTGGTATATAGACGTGGTGGTGGTGGTGGTGGTGGTGAATAGTAGTTAATCCAACAGGTAGATCTGGTATATAGACGTGGTGGTGGTGGTGGTGGTGAATAGTAGTTAATCCAACAGGTAGATCTGGTATATAGACGTGGTGGTGGTGGTGGTGGTGGTGGTGGTGAATAGTAGTTAATCCAACAGGTAGATCTGGTATATAGACGTGGTGGTGGTGGTGGTGGTGGTGAATAGTAGTTAATCCAACAGGTAGATCTGGTATATAGACGTGGTGGTGGTGGTGGTGGTGGTGGTGGTGGTGAATAGTAGTTAATCCAACAGGTAGATCTGGTATATAGACGTGGTGGTGGTGGTGGTGGTGGTGGTGAATAGTAGTTAATCCAACAGGTAGATCTGGTATATAGACGTGGTGGTGGTGGTGGTGGTGGTGGTGAATAGTAGTTAATCCAACAGGTAGATCTGGTATATAGACGTGGTGGTGGTGGTGGTGGTGGTGGTGAATAGTAGTTAATCCAACAGGTAGATCTGGTATATAGACGTGGTGGTGGTGGTGGTGGTGGTGGTGAATAGTAGTTAATCCAACAGGTAGATCTGGTATATAGACGTGGTGGTGGTGGTGGTGGTGGTGAATAGTAGTTAATCCAACAGGTAGATCTGGTATATAGACGTGGTGGTGGTGGTGGTGGTGGTGAATAGTAGTTAATCCAACAGGTAGATCTGGTATATAGACGTGGTGGTGGTGGTGGTGGTGGTGAATAGTAGTTAATCCAACAGGTAGATCTGGTATATAGACGTGGTGGTGGTGGTGGTGGTGGTGGTGAATAGTAGTTAATCCAACAGGTAGATCTGGTATATAGACGTGGTGGTGGTGGTGGTGGTGGTGAATAGTAGTTAATCCAACAGGTAGATCTGGTATATAGACGTGTGGTGGTGGTGGTGGTGGTGAATAGTAGTTAATCCAACAGGTAGATCTGGTATATAGACGTGGTGGTGGTGGTGGTGGTGGTGGTGAATAGTAGTTAATCCAACAGGTAGATCTGGTATATAGACGTGGTGGTGGTGGTGGTGGTGGTGAATAGTAGTTAATCCAACAGGTAGATCTGGTATATAGACGTGGTGGTGGTGGTGGTGGTGGTGAATAGTAGTTAATCCAACAGGTAGATCTGGTATATAGACGTGGTGGTGGTGGTGGTGGTGGTGGTGAATAGTAGTTAATCCAACAGGTAGATCTGGTATATAGACGTGGTGGTGGTGGTGGTGGTGGTGAATAGTAGTTAATCCAACAGGTAGATCTGGTATATAGACGTGGTGGTGGTGGTGGTGGTGGTGAATAGTAGTTAATCCAACAGGTAGATCTGGTATATAGACGTGGTGGTGGTGGTGGTGGTGGTGAATAGTAGTTAATCCAACAGGTAGATCTGGTATATAGACGTGGTGGTGGTGGTGGTGGTGGTGGTGAATAGTAGTTAATCCAGCAGGTAGATCTGGTATATAGACGTGGTGGTGGTGGTGGTGGTGGTGGTGAATAGTAGTTAATCCAACAGGTAGATCTGGTATATAGACGGTGGTGGTGGTGGTGGTGGTGGTGAATAGTAGTTAATCCAACAGGTAGATCTGGTATATAGACGTGGTGGTGGTGGTGGTGGTGGTGGTGAATAGTAGTTAATCCAACAGGTAGATCTGGTATATAGACGTGGTGGTGGTGGTGGTGGTGGTGGTGAATAGTAGTTAATCCAACAGGTAGATCTGGTATATAGACGTGGTGGTGGTGGTGGTGGTGGTGAATAGTAGTTAATCCAACAGGTAGATCTGGTATATAGACGTGGTGGTGGTGGTGGTGGTGGTGAATAGTAGTTAATCCAACAGGTAGATCTGGTATATAGACGTGGTGGTGGTGGTGGTGGTGGTGAATAGTAGTTAATCCAACAGGTAGATCTGGTATATAGACGCGGTGGTGGTGGTGGTGGTGGTGAATAGTAGTTAATCCAACAGGTAGATCTGGTATATAGACGTGGTGGTGGTGGTGGTGGTGGTGAATAGTAGTTAATCCAACAGGTAGATCTGGTATATAGACGTGGTGGTGGTGGTGGTGGTGGTGAATAGTAGTTAATCCAACAGGTAGATCTGGTATATAGACGTGGTGGTGGTGGTGGTGGTGGTGAATAGTAGTTAATCCAACAGGTAGATCTGGTATATAGACGTGGTGGTGGTGGTGGTGGTGGTGAATAGTAGTTAATCCAACAGGTAGATCTGGTATATAGACGGTGGTGGTGGTGGTGGTGGTGGTGAATAGTAGTTAATCCAACAGGTAGATCTGGTATATAGACGGTGGTGGTGGTGGTGGTGGTGGTGGTGAATAGTAGTTAATCCAACAGGTAGATCTGGTATATAGACGTGGTGGTGGTGGTGGTGGTGGTGAATAGTAGTTAATCCAACAGGTAGATCTGGTATATAGACGTGGTGGTGGTGGTGGTGGTGGTGAATAGTAGTTAATCCAACAGGTAGATCTGGTATATAGACGTGGTGGTGGTGGTGGTGGTGGTGAATAGTAGTTAATCCAACAGGTAGATCTGGTATATAGACGTGGTGGTGGTGGTGGTGGTGGTGAATAGTAGTTAATCCAACAGGTAGATCTGGTATATAGACGTGGTGGTGGTGGTGGTGGTGGTGAATAGTAGTTAATCCAACAGGTAGATCTGGTATATAGACGTGGTGGTGGTGGTGGTGGTGGTGAATAGTAGTTAATCCAACAGGTAGATCTGGTATATAGACGTGGTGGTGGTGGTGGTGGTGGTGAATAGTAGTTAATCCAACAGGTAGATCTGGTATATAGACGTGGTGGTGGTGGTGGTGGTGGTGAATAGTAGTTAATCCAACAGGTAGATCTGGTATATAGACGTGGTGGTGGTGGTGGTGGTGGTGAATAGTAGTTAATCCAACAGGTAGATCTGGTATATAGACGTGGTGGTGGTGGTGGTGGTGGTGAATAGTAGTTAATCCAACAGGTAGATCTGGTATATAGACGTGGTGGTGGTGGTGGTGGTGGTGAATAGTAGTTAATCCAACAGGTAGATCTGGTATATAGACGTGGTGGTGGTGGTGGTGGTGGTGAATAGTAGTTAATCCAACAGGTAGATCTGGTATATAGACGTGGTGGTGGTGGTGGTGGTGGTGAATAGTAGTTAATCCAACAGGTAGATCTGGTATATAGACGTGGTGGTGGTGGTGGTGGTGGTGAATAGTAGTTAATCCAACAGGTAGATCTGGTATATAGACGGTGGTGGTGGTGGTGGTGGTGGTGAATAGTAGTTAATCCAACAGGTAGATCTGGTATATAGACGTGGTGGTGGTGGTGGTGGTGGTGAATAGTAGTTAATCCAACAGGTAGATCTGGTATATAGACGTGGTGGTGGTGGTGGTGGTGGTGAATAGTAGTTAATCCAACAGGTAGATCTGGTATATAGACGTGGTGGTGGTGGTGGTGGTGGTGGTGAATAGTAGTTAATCCAACAGGTAGATCTGGTATATAGACGTGGTGGTGGTGGTGGTGGTGGTGGTGAATAGTAGTTAATCCAACAGGTAGATCTGGTATATAGACGTGGTGGTGGTGGTGGTGGTGGTGAATAGTAGTTAATCCAACAGGTAGATCTGGTATATAGACGTGGTGGTGGTGGTGGTGGTGGTGAATAGTAGTTAATCCAACAGGTAGATCTGGTATATAGACGGTGGTGGTGGTGGTGGTGGTGGTGAATAGTAGTTAATCCAACAGGTAGATCTGGTATATAGACGGTGGTGGTGGTGGTGGTGGTGGTGAATAGTAGTTAATCCAACAGGTAGATCTGGTATATAGACTGGTGGTGGTGGTGGTGGTGGTGGTGAATAGTAGTTAATCCAACAGGTAGATCTGGTATATAGACGTGGTGGTGGTGGTGGTGGTGGTGGTGAATAGTAGTTAATCCAACAGGTAGATCTGGTATATAGACGGGTGGTGGTGGTGGTGGTGGTGGTGAATAGTAGTTAATCCAACAGGTAGATCTGGTATATAGACGTGGTGGTGGTGGTGGTGGTGGTGAATAGTAGTTAATCCAACAGGTAGATCTGGTATATAGACGTGGTGGTGGTGGTGGTGGTGGTGGTGAATAGTAGTTAATCCAACAGGTAGATCTGGTATATAGACGTGGTGGTGGTGGTGGTGGTGGTGAATAGTAGTTAATCCAACAGGTAGATCTGGTATATAGACGTTGGTGGTGGTGGTGGTGGTGGTGAATAGTAGTTAATCCAACAGGTAGATCTGGTATATAGACGTGGTGGTGGTGGTGGTGGTGGTGAATAGTAGTTAATCCAACAGGTAGATCTGGTATATAGACGTGGTGGTGGTGGTGGTGGTGGTGGTGAATAGTAGTTAATCCAACAGGTAGATCTGGTATATAGACGGTGGTGGTGGTGGTGGTGGTGGTGAATAGTAGTTAATCCAACAGGTAGATCTGGTATATAGACGTGGTGGTGGTGGTGGTGGTGGTGAATAGTAGTTAATCCAACAGGTAGATCTGGTATATAGACGTGGTGGTGGTGGTGGTGGTGGTGAATAGTAGTTAATCCAACAGGTAGATCTGGTATATAGACGTGGTGGTGGTGGTGGTGGTGGTGGTGAATAGTAGTTAATCCAACAGGTAGATCTGGTATATAGACGTGGTGGTGGTGGTGGTGGTGGTGGTGAATAGTAGTTAATCCAACAGGTAGATCTGGTATATAGACGTGGTGGTGGTGGTGGTGGTGGTGAATAGTAGTTAATCCAACAGGTAGATCTGGTATATAGACGTGGTGGTGGTGGTGGTGGTGGTGAATAGTAGTTAATCCAACAGGTAGATCTGGTATATAGACGGGTGGTGGTGGTGGTGGTGGTGGTGAATAGTAGTTAATCCAACAGGTAGATCTGGTATATAGACGTGGTGGTGGTGGTGGTGGTGGTGAATAGTAGTTAATCCAACAGGTAGATCTGGTATATAGACGTGGTGGTGGTGGTGGTGGTGGTGAATAGTAGTTAATCCAACAGGTAGATCTGGTATATAGACGTGGTGGTGGTGGTGGTGGTGGTGAATAGTAGTTAATCCAACAGGTAGATCTGGTATATAGACGTGGTGGTGGTGGTGGTGGTGGTGAATAGTAGTTAATCCAACAGGTAGATCTGGTATATAGACGGGTGGTGGTGGTGGTGGTGGTGGTGAATAGTAGTTAATCCAACAGGTAGATCTGGTATATAGACGTGGTGGTGGTGGTGGTGGTGGTGAATAGTAGTTAATCCAACAGGTAGATCTGGTATATAGACGTGGTGGTGGTGGTGGTGGTGGTGGTGAATAGTAGTTAATCCAACAGGTAGATCTGGTATATAGACGGTGGTGGTGGTGGTGGTGGTGGTGAATAGTAGTTAATCCAACAGGTAGATCTGGTATATAGACGTGGTGGTGGTGGTGGTGGTGGTGAATAGTAGTTAATCCAACAGGTAGATCTGGTATATAGACGTGGTGGTGGTGGTGGTGGTGGTGAATAGTAGTTAATCCAACAGGTAGATCTGGTATATAGACGTGGTGGTGGTGGTGGTGGTGGTGAATAGTAGTTAATCCAACAGGTAGATCTGGTATATAGACGTGGTGGTGGTGGTGGTGGTGGTGGTGAATAGTAGTTAATCCAACAGGTAGATCTGGTATATAGACGGTGGTGGTGGTGGTGGTGGTGGTGAATAGTAGTTAATCCAACAGGTAGATCTGGTATATAGACGTGGTGGTGGTGGTGGTGGTGGTGAATAGTAGTTAATCCAACAGGTAGATCTGGTATATAGACGTGGTGGTGGTGGTGGTGGTGGTGAATAGTAGTTAATCCAACAGGTAGATCTGGTATATAGACGGTGGTGGTGGTGGTGGTGGTGGTGAATAGTAGTTAATCCAACAGGTAGATCTGGTATATAGACGTGGTGGTGGTGGTGGTGGTGGTGGTGAATAGTAGTTAATCCAACAGGTAGATCTGGTATATAGACGGTGGTGGTGGTGGTGGTGGTGGTGAATAGTAGTTAATCCAACAGGTAGATCTGGTATATAGACGTGGTGGTGGTGGTGGTGGTGGTGAATAGTAGTTAATCCAACAGGTAGATCTGGTATATAGACGTGGTGGTGGTGGTGGTGGTGGTGAATAGTAGTTAATCCAACAGGTAGATCTGGTATATAGACGTGGTGGTGGTGGTGGTGGTGGTGAATAGTAGTTAATCCAACAGGTAGATCTGGTATATAGACGTGGTGGTGGTGGTGGTGGTGGTGGTGAATAGTAGTTAATCCAACAGGTAGATCTGGTATATAGACGTGGTGGTGGTGGTGGTGGTGGTGAATAGTAGTTAATCCAACAGGTAGATCTGGTATATAGACGTGGTGGTGGTGGTGGTGGTGGTGAATAGTAGTTAATCCAACAGGTAGATCTGGTATATAGACGTGGTGGTGGTGGTGGTGGTGGTGGTGAATAGTAGTTAATCCAACAGGTAGATCTGGTATATAGACGTGGTGGTGGTGGTGGTGGTGGTGAATAGTAGTTAATCCAACAGGTAGATCTGGTATATAGACGTGGTGGTGGTGGTGGTGGTGGTGAATAGTAGTTAATCCAACAGGTAGATCTGGTATATAGACGTGGTGGTGGTGGTGGTGGTGGTGAATAGTAGTTAATCCAACAGGTAGATCTGGTATATAGACGTGGTGGTGGTGGTGGTGGTGGTGAATAGTAGTTAATCCAACAGGTAGATCTGGTATATAGACGTGGTGGTGGTGGTGGTGGTGGTGGTGAATAGTAGTTAATCCAACAGGTAGATCTGGTATATAGACTGGTGGTGGTGGTGGTGGTGGTGGTGAATAGTAGTTAATCCAACAGGTAGATCTGGTATATAGACGGTGGTGGTGGTGGTGGTGGTGGTGAATAGTAGTTAATCCAACAGGTAGATCTGGTATATAGACGGGTGGTGGTGGTGGTGGTGGTGGTGAATAGTAGTTAATCCAACAGGTAGATCTGGTATATAGACGTGGTGGTGGTGGTGGTGGTGGTGAATAGTAGTTAATCCAACAGGTAGATCTGGTATATAGACGTGGTGGTGGTGGTGGTGGTGGTGAATAGTAGTTAATCCAACAGGTAGATCTGGTATATAGACGTGGTGGTGGTGGTGGTGGTGGTGAATAGTAGTTAATCCAACAGGTAGATCTGGTATATAGACGTGGTGGTGGTGGTGGTGGTGGTGAATAGTAGTTAATCCAACAGGTAGATCTGGTATATAGACGTGGTGGTGGTGGTGGTGGTGGTGGTGAATAGTAGTTAATCCAACAGGTAGATCTGGTATATAGACGGGTGGTGGTGGTGGTGGTGGTGGTGAATAGTAGTTAATCCAACAGGTAGATCTGGTATATAGACGTGGTGGTGGTGGTGGTGGTGGTGAATAGTAGTTAATCCAACAGGTAGATCTGGTATATAGACGTGGTGGTGGTGGTGGTGGTGGTGAATAGTAGTTAATCCAACAGGTAGATCTGGTATATAGACGTGGTGGTGGTGGTGGTGGTGGTGAATAGTAGTTAATCCAACAGGTAGATCTGGTATATAGACGTGGTGGTGGTGGTGGTGGTGGTGAATAGTAGTTAATCCAACAGGTAGATCTGGTATATAGACGGTGGTGGTGGTGGTGGTGGTGGTGAATAGTAGTTAATCCAACAGGTAGATCTGGTATATAGACGGTGGTGGTGGTGGTGGTGGTGGTGAATAGTAGTTAATCCAACAGGTAGATCTGGTATATAGACGTGGTGGTGGTGGTGGTGGTGGTGAATAGTAGTTAATCCAACAGGTAGATCTGGTATATAGACGTGGTGGTGGTGGTGGTGGTGGTGAATAGTAGTTAATCCAACAGGTAGATCTGGTATATAGACGTGGTGGTGGTGGTGGTGGTGGTGAATAGTAGTTAATCCAACAGGTAGATCTGGTATATAGACGTGGTGGTGGTGGTGGTGGTGGTGAATAGTAGTTAATCCAACAGGTAGATCTGGTATATAGACGTGGTGGTGGTGGTGGTGGTGGTGAATAGTAGTTAATCCAACAGGTAGATCTGGTATATAGACGGTGGTGGTGGTGGTGGTGGTGGTGAATAGTAGTTAATCCAACAGGTAGATCTGGTATATAGACGGTGGTGGTGGTGGTGGTGGTGGTGAATAGTAGTTAATCCAACAGGTAGATCTGGTATATAGACGGTGGTGGTGGTGGTGGTGGTGGTGAATAGTAGTTAATCCAACAGGTAGATCTGGTATATAGACGGTGGTGGTGGTGGTGGTGGTGGTGAATAGTAGTTAATCCAACAGGTAGATCTGGTATATAGACGTGGTGGTGGTGGTGGTGGTGGTGAATAGTAGTTAATCCAACAGGTAGATCTGGTATATAGACGTGGTGGTGGTGGTGGTGGTGGTGAATAGTAGTTAATCCAACAGGTAGATCTGGTATATAGACGTGGTGGTGGTGGTGGTGGTGGTGAATAGTAGTTAATCCAACAGGTAGATCTGGTATATAGACGTGGTGGTGGTGGTGGTGGTGGTGAATAGTAGTTAATCCAACAGGTAGATCTGGTATATAGACGTGGTGGTGGTGGTGGTGGTGGTGGTGAATAGTAGTTAATCCAACAGGTAGATCTGGTATATAGACGGTGGTGGTGGTGGTGGTGGTGGTGAATAGTAGTTAATCCAACAGGTAGATCTGGTATATAGACGTGGTGGTGGTGGTGGTGGTGGTGAATAGTAGTTAATCCAACAGGTAGATCTGGTATATAGACGTGGTGGTGGTGGTGGTGGTGGTGAATAGTAGTTAATCCAACAGGTAGATCTGGTATATAGACGTGGTGGTGGTGGTGGTGGTGGTGAATAGTAGTTAATCCAACAGGTAGATCTGGTATATAGACGTGGTGGTGGTGGTGGTGGTGGTGGTGAATAGTAGTTAATCCAACAGGTAGATCTGGTATATAGACGTGGTGGTGGTGGTGGTGGTGGTGGTGAATAGTAGTTAATCCAACAGGTAGATCTGGTATATAGACGTGGTGGTGGTGGTGGTGGTGGTGAATAGTAGTTAATCCAACAGGTAGATCTGGTATATAGACGTGGTGGTGGTGGTGGTGGTGGTGGTGAATAGTAGTTAATCCAACAGGTAGATCTGGTATATAGACGTGGTGGTGGTGGTGGTGGTGGTGAATAGTAGTTAATCCAACAGGTAGATCTGGTATATAGACGTGGTGGTGGTGGTGGTGGTGGTGAATAGTAGTTAATCCAACAGGTAGATCTGGTATATAGACGTGGTGGTGGTGGTGGTGGTGGTGGTGAATAGTAGTTAATCCAACAGGTAGATCTGGTATATAGACGTGGTGGTGGTGGTGGTGGTGGTGAATAGTAGTTAATCCAACAGGTAGATCTGGTATATAGACGTGGTGGTGGTGGTGGTGGTGGTGAATAGTAGTTAATCCAACAGGTAGATCTGGTATATAGACGTGGTGGTGGTGGTGGTGGTGGTGGTGAATAGTAGTTAATCCAACAGGTAGATCTGGTATATAGACGTGGTGGTGGTGGTGGTGGTGGTGAATAGTAGTTAATCCAACAGGTAGATCTGGTATATAGACGTGGTGGTGGTGGTGGTGGTGGTGAATAGTAGTTAATCCAACAGGTAGATCTGGTATATAGACGTGGTGGTGGTGGTGGTGGTGGTGAATAGTAGTTAATCCAACAGGTAGATCTGGTATATAGACGGTGGTGGTGGTGGTGGTGGTGGTGAATAGTAGTTAATCCAACAGGTAGATCTGGTATATAGACGTGGTGGTGGTGGTGGTGGTGGTGAATAGTAGTTAATCCAACAGGTAGATCTGGTATATAGACGTGGTGGTGGTGGTGGTGGTGGTGAATAGTAGTTAATCCAACAGGTAGATCTGGTATATAGACGGGTGGTGGTGGTGGTGGTGGTGGTGAATAGTAGTTAATCCAACAGGTAGATCTGGTATATAGACGTGGTGGTGGTGGTGGTGGTGGTGAATAGTAGTTAATCCAACAGGTAGATCTGGTATATAGACGTGGTGGTGGTGGTGGTGGTGGTGAATAGTAGTTAATCCAACAGGTAGATCTGGTATATAGACGTGGTGGTGGTGGTGGTGGTGGTGGTGAATAGTAGTTAATCCAACAGGTAGATCTGGTATATAGACGTGGTGGTGGTGGTGGTGGTGGTGAATAGTAGTTAATCCAACAGGTAGATCTGGTATATAGACGGGTGGTGGTGGTGGTGGTGGTGGTGAATAGTAGTTAATCCAACAGGTAGATCTGGTATATAGACGTGGTGGTGGTGGTGGTGGTGGTGAATAGTAGTTAATCCAACAGGTAGATCTGGTATATAGACGGTGGTGGTGGTGGTGGTGGTGGTGAATAGTAGTTAATCCAACAGGTAGATCTGGTATATAGACGTGGTGGTGGTGGTGGTGGTGGTGAATAGTAGTTAATCCAACAGGTAGATCTGGTATATAGACGGTGGTGGTGGTGGTGGTGGTGGTGAATAGTAGTTAATCCAACAGGTAGATCTGGTATATAGACGTGGTGGTGGTGGTGGTGGTGGTGGTGAATAGTAGTTAATCCAACAGGTAGATCTGGTATATAGACGTGGTGGTGGTGGTGGTGGTGGTGAATAGTAGTTAATCCAACAGGTAGATCTGGTATATAGACGTGGTGGTGGTGGTGGTGGTGGTGGTGAATAGTAGTTAATCCAACAGGTAGATCTGGTATATAGACGTGGTGGTGGTGGTGGTGGTGGTGAATAGTAGTTAATCCAACAGGTAGATCTGGTATATAGACGTGGTGGTGGTGGTGGTGGTGGTGAATAGTAGTTAATCCAACAGGTAGATCTGGTATATAGACGTGGTGGTGGTGGTGGTGGTGGTGAATAGTAGTTAATCCAACAGGTAGATCTGGTATATAGACGTGGTGGTGGTGGTGGTGGTGGTGAATAGTAGTTAATCCAACAGGTAGATCTGGTATATAGACGTGGTGGTGGTGGTGGTGGTGGTGAATAGTAGTTAATCCAACAGGTAGATCTGGTATATAGACGGGTGGTGGTGGTGGTGGTGGTGGTGAATAGTAGTTAATCCAACAGGTAGATCTGGTATATAGACGGTGGTGGTGGTGGTGGTGGTGGTGAATAGTAGTTAATCCAACAGGTAGATCTGGTATATAGACGTGGTGGTGGTGGTGGTGGTGGTGGTGAATAGTAGTTAATCCAACAGGTAGATCTGGTATATAGACGTGGTGGTGGTGGTGGTGGTGGTGAATAGTAGTTAATCCAACAGGTAGATCTGGTATATAGACGTGGTGGTGGTGGTGGTGGTGGTGAATAGTAGTTAATCCAACAGGTAGATCTGGTATATAGACGTGGTGGTGGTGGTGGTGGTGGTGAATAGTAGTTAATCCAACAGGTAGATCTGGTATATAGACGTGGTGGTGGTGGTGGTGGTGGTGAATAGTAGTTAATCCAACAGGTAGATCTGGTATATAGACGGTGGTGGTGGTGGTGGTGGTGGTGAATAGTAGTTAATCCAACAGGTAGATCTGGTATATAGACGTGGTGGTGGTGGTGGTGGTGGTGGTGAATAGTAGTTAATCCAACAGGTAGATCTGGTATATAGACGTGGTGGTGGTGGTGGTGGTGGTGGTGAATAGTAGTTAATCCAACAGGTAGATCTGGTATATAGACGGTGGTGGTGGTGGTGGTGGTGGTGAATAGTAGTTAATCCAACAGGTAGATCTGGTATATAGACGTGGTGGTGGTGGTGGTGGTGGTGAATAGTAGTTAATCCAACAGGTAGATCTGGTATATAGACGTGGTGGTGGTGGTGGTGGTGGTGAATAGTAGTTAATCCAACAGGTAGATCTGGTATATAGACGTGGTGGTGGTGGTGGTGGTGGTGAATAGTAGTTAATCCAACAGGTAGATCTGGTATATAGACGTGGTGGTGGTGGTGGTGGTGGTGGTGAATAGTAGTTAATCCAACAGGTAGATCTGGTATATAGACGTGGTGGTGGTGGTGGTGGTGGTGAATAGTAGTTAATCCAACAGGTAGATCTGGTATATAGACGGTGGTGGTGGTGGTGGTGGTGGTGAATAGTAGTTAATCCAACAGGTAGATCTGGTATATAGACGTGGTGGTGGTGGTGGTGGTGGTGAATAGTAGTTAATCCAACAGGTAGATCTGGTATATAGACGTGGTGGTGGTGGTGGTGGTGGTGAATAGTAGTTAATCCAACAGGTAGATCTGGTATATAGACGTGGTGGTGGTGGTGGTGGTGGTGAATAGTAGTTAATCCAACAGGTAGATCTGGTATATAGACGTGGTGGTGGTGGTGGTGGTGGTGAATAGTAGTTAATCCAACAGGTAGATCTGGTATATAGACGTGGTGGTGGTGGTGGTGGTGGTGGTGAATAGTAGTTAATCCAACAGGTAGATCTGGTATATAGACGTGGTGGTGGTGGTGGTGGTGGTGGTGAATAGTAGTTAATCCAACAGGTAGATCTGGTATATAGACGTGGTGGTGGTGGTGGTGGTGGTGAATAGTAGTTAATCCAACAGGTAGATCTGGTATATAGACGTGGTGGTGGTGGTGGTGGTGGTGAATAGTAGTTAATCCAACAGGTAGATCTGGTATATAGACGTGGTGGTGGTGGTGGTGGTGGTGAATAGTAGTTAATCCAACAGGTAGATCTGGTATATAGACGGTGGTGGTGGTGGTGGTGGTGGTGAATAGTAGTTAATCCAACAGGTAGATCTGGTATATAGACGTGGTGGTGGTGGTGGTGGTGGTGAATAGTAGTTAATCCAACAGGTAGATCTGGTATATAGACGTGGTGGTGGTGGTGGTGGTGGTGAATAGTAGTTAATCCAACAGGTAGATCTGGTATATAGACGTGGTGGTGGTGGTGGTGGTGGTGAATAGTAGTTAATCCAACAGGTAGATCTGGTATATAGACGTGGTGGTGGTGGTGGTGGTGGTGAATAGTAGTTAATCCAACAGGTAGATCTGGTATATAGACGTGGTGGTGGTGGTGGTGGTGGTGAATAGTAGTTAATCCAACAGGTAGATCTGGTATATAGACGTGGTGGTGGTGGTGGTGGTGGTGGTGAATAGTAGTTAATCCAACAGGTAGATCTGGTATATAGACGTGGTGGTGGTGGTGGTGGTGGTGGTGAATAGTAGTTAATCCAACAGGTAGATCTGGTATATAGACGTGGTGGTGGTGGTGGTGGTGGTGAATAGTAGTTAATCCAACAGGTAGATCTGGTATATAGACGTGGTGGTGGTGGTGGTGGTGGTGAATAGTAGTTAATCCAACAGGTAGATCTGGTATATAGACGTGGTGGTGGTGGTGGTGGTGGTGAATAGTAGTTAATCCAACAGGTAGATCTGGTATATAGACGTGGTGGTGGTGGTGGTGGTGGTGAATAGTAGTTAATCCAACAGGTAGATCTGGTATATAGACGCGGTGGTGGTGGTGGTGGTGGTGAATAGTAGTTAATCCAACAGGTAGATCTGGTATATAGACGTGGTGGTGGTGGTGGTGGTGGTGGTGAATAGTAGTTAATCCAACAGGTAGATCTGGTATATAGACGTGGTGGTGGTGGTGGTGGTGGTGAATAGTAGTTAATCCAACAGGTAGATCTGGTATATAGACGTGGTGGTGGTGGTGGTGGTGGTGAATAGTAGTTAATCCAACAGGTAGATCTGGTATATAGACGGGTGGTGGTGGTGGTGGTGGTGGTGAATAGTAGTTAATCCAACAGGTAGATCTGGTATATAGACGTGGTGGTGGTGGTGGTGGTGGTGGTGAATAGTAGTTAATCCAACAGGTAGATCTGGTATATAGACGGTGGTGGTGGTGGTGGTGGTGGTGAATAGTAGTTAATCCAACAGGTAGATCTGGTATATAGACGTGGTGGTGGTGGTGGTGGTGGTGAATAGTAGTTAATCCAACAGGTAGATCTGGTATATAGACGTGGTGGTGGTGGTGGTGGTGGTGGTGAATAGTAGTTAATCCAACAGGTAGATCTGGTATATAGACGGTGGTGGTGGTGGTGGTGGTGGTGAATAGTAGTTAATCCAACAGGTAGATCTGGTATATAGACGTGGTGGTGGTGGTGGTGGTGGTGAATAGTAGTTAATCCAACAGGTAGATCTGGTATATAGACGGTGGTGGTGGTGGTGGTGGTGGTGAATAGTAGTTAATCCAACAGGTAGATCTGGTATATAGACGGGTGGTGGTGGTGGTGGTGGTGGTGAATAGTAGTTAATCCAACAGGTAGATCTGGTATATAGACGTGGTGGTGGTGGTGGTGGTGGTGAATAGTAGTTAATCCAACAGGTAGATCTGGTATATAGACGTGGTGGTGGTGGTGGTGGTGGTGAATAGTAGTTAATCCAACAGGTAGATCTGGTATATAGACGTGGTGGTGGTGGTGGTGGTGGTGAATAGTAGTTAATCCAACAGGTAGATCTGGTATATAGACGTGGTGGTGGTGGTGGTGGTGGTGAATAGTAGTTAATCCAACAGGTAGATCTGGTATATAGACGTGGTGGTGGTGGTGGTGGTGGTGAATAGTAGTTAATCCAACAGGTAGATCTGGTATATAGACGGGTGGTGGTGGTGGTGGTGGTGGTGAATAGTAGTTAATCCAACAGGTAGATCTGGTATATAGACGTGGTGGTGGTGGTGGTGGTGGTGGTGAATAGTAGTTAATCCAACAGGTAGATCTGGTATATAGACGTGGTGGTGGTGGTGGTGGTGGTGAATAGTAGTTAATCCAACAGGTAGATCTGGTATATAGACGTGGTGGTGGTGGTGGTGGTGGTGGTGAATAGTAGTTAATCCAACAGGTAGATCTGGTATATAGACGTGGTGGTGGTGGTGGTGGTGGTGAATAGTAGTTAATCCAACAGGTAGATCTGGTATATAGACGTGGTGGTGGTGGTGGTGGTGGTGAATAGTAGTTAATCCAACAGGTAGATCTGGTATATAGACGTGGTGGTGGTGGTGGTGGTGGTGAATAGTAGTTAATCCAACAGGTAGATCTGGTATATAGACGTGGTGGTGGTGGTGGTGGTGGTGAATAGTAGTTAATCCAACAGGTAGATCTGGTATATAGACGGGTGGTGGTGGTGGTGGTGGTGGTGAATAGTAGTTAATCCAACAGGTAGATCTGGTATATAGACGTGGTGGTGGTGGTGGTGGTGGTGAATAGTAGTTAATCCAACAGGTAGATCTGGTATATAGACGTGGTGGTGGTGGTGGTGGTGGTGGTGAATAGTAGTTAATCCAACAGGTAGATCTGGTATATAGACGTGGTGGTGGTGGTGGTGGTGGTGGTGAATAGTAGTTAATCCAACAGGTAGATCTGGTATATAGACGTGGTGGTGGTGGTGGTGGTGGTGAATAGTAGTTAATCCAACAGGTAGATCTGGTATATAGACGTGGTGGTGGTGGTGGTGGTGGTGGTGAATAGTAGTTAATCCAACAGGTAGATCTGGTATATAGACGTGGTGGTGGTGGTGGTGGTGGTGGTGAATAGTAGTTAATCCAACAGGTAGATCTGGTATATAGACGTGGTGGTGGTGGTGGTGGTGGTGAATAGTAGTTAATCCAACAGGTAGATCTGGTATATAGACGTGGTGGTGGTGGTGGTGGTGGTGGTGAATAGTAGTTAATCCAACAGGTAGATCTGGTATATAGACGGTGGTGGTGGTGGTGGTGGTGGTGAATAGTAGTTAATCCAACAGGTAGATCTGGTATATAGACGTGGTGGTGGTGGTGGTGGTGGTGAATAGTAGTTAATCCAACAGGTAGATCTGGTATATAGACGTGGTGGTGGTGGTGGTGGTGGTGAATAGTAGTTAATCCAACAGGTAGATCTGGTATATAGACGTGGTGGTGGTGGTGGTGGTGGTGGTGAATAGTAGTTAATCCAACAGGTAGATCTGGTATATAGACGTGGTGGTGGTGGTGGTGGTGGTGGTGAATAGTAGTTAATCCAACAGGTAGATCTGGTATATAGACGTGGTGGTGGTGGTGGTGGTGGTGGTGAATAGTAGTTAATCCAACAGGTAGATCTGGTATATAGACGTGGTGGTGGTGGTGGTGGTGGTGGTGAATAGTAGTTAATCCAACAGGTAGATCTGGTATATAGACGTGGTGGTGGTGGTGGTGGTGGTGAATAGTAGTTAATCCAACAGGTAGATCTGGTATATAGACGTGGTGGTGGTGGTGGTGGTGGTGGTGAATAGTAGTTAATCCAACAGGTAGATCTGGTATATAGACGTGGTGGTGGTGGTGGTGGTGGTGGTGAATAGTAGTTAATCCAACAGGTAGATCTGGTATATAGACGTGGGTGGTGGTGGTGGTGGTGGTGAATAGTAGTTAATCCAACAGGTAGATCTGGTATATAGACGTGGTGGTGGTGGTGGTGGTGGTGGTGAATAGTAGTTAATCCAACAGGTAGATCTGGTATATAGACGTGGTGGTGGTGGTGGTGGTGGTGAATAGTAGTTAATCCAACAGGTAGATCTGGTATATAGACGTGGTGGTGGTGGTGGTGGTGGTGGTGAATAGTAGTTAATCCAACAGGTAGATCTGGTATATAGACGTGGTGGTGGTGGTGGTGGTGGTGGTGAATAGTAGTTAATCCAACAGGTAGATCTGGTATATAGACGTGGTGGTGGTGGTGGTGGTGGTGAATAGTAGTTAATCCAACAGGTAGATCTGGTATATAGACGTGGTGGTGGTGGTGGTGGTGGTGGTGAATAGTAGTTAATCCAACAGGTAGATCTGGTATATAGACGTGGTGGTGGTGGTGGTGGTGGTGGTGAATAGTAGTTAATCCAACAGGTAGATCTGGTATATAGACGTGGTGGTGGTGGTGGTGGTGGTGAATAGTAGTTAATCCAACAGGTAGATCTGGTATATAGACGTGGTGGTGGTGGTGGTGGTGGTGGTGAATAGTAGTTAATCCAACAGGTAGATCTGGTATATAGACGTGGTGGTGGTGGTGGTGGTGGTGGTGAATAGTAGTTAATCCAACAGGTAGATCTGGTATATAGACGGTGGTGGTGGTGGTGGTGGTGGTGAATAGTAGTTAATCCAACAGGTAGATCTGGTATATAGACGGTGGTGGTGGTGGTGGTGGTGGTGAATAGTAGTTAATCCAACAGGTAGATCTGGTATATAGACGTGGTGGTGGTGGTGGTGGTGGTGGTGAATAGTAGTTAATCCAACAGGTAGATCTGGTATATAGACGGTGGTGGTGGTGGTGGTGGTGGTGAATAGTAGTTAATCCAACAGGTAGATCTGGTATATAGACGTGGTGGTGGTGGTGGTGGTGGTGAATAGTAGTTAATCCAACAGGTAGATCTGGTATATAGACGTGGTGGTGGTGGTGGTGGTGGTGGTGAATAGTAGTTAATCCAACAGGTAGATCTGGTATATAGACGTGGTGGTGGTGGTGGTGGTGGTGAATAGTAGTTAATCCAACAGGTAGATCTGGTATATAGACGTGGTGGTGGTGGTGGTGGTGGTGGTGAATAGTAGTTAATCCAACAGGTAGATCTGGTATATAGACGGTGGTGGTGGTGGTGGTGGTGGTGAATAGTAGTTAATCCAACAGGTAGATCTGGTATATAGACGTGGTGGTGGTGGTGGTGGTGGTGGTGAATAGTAGTTAATCCAACAGGTAGATCTGGTATATAGACGGTGGTGGTGGTGGTGGTGGTGGTGAATAGTAGTTAATCCAACAGGTAGATCTGGTATATAGACGGTGGTGGTGGTGGTGGTGGTGGTGAATAGTAGTTAATCCAACAGGTAGATCTGGTATATAGACGTGGTGGTGGTGGTGGTGGTGGTGGTGAATAGTAGTTAATCCAACAGGTAGATCTGGTATATAGACGTGGTGGTGGTGGTGGTGGTGGTGAATAGTAGTTAATCCAACAGGTAGATCTGGTATATAGACGGTGGTGGTGGTGGTGGTGGTGGTGAATAGTAGTTAATCCAACAGGTAGATCTGGTATATAGACGTGGTGGTGGTGGTGGTGGTGGTGAATAGTAGTTAATCCAACAGGTAGATCTGGTATATAGACGTGTGGTGGTGGTGGTGGTGGTGGTGAATAGTAGTTAATCCAACAGGTAGATCTGGTATATAGACGCGGTGGTGGTGGTGGTGGTGGTGAATAGTAGTTAATCCAACAGGTAGATCTGGTATATAGACGTGGTGGTGGTGGTGGTGGTGGTGAATAGTAGTTAATCCAACAGGTAGATCTGGTATATAGACGTGGTGGTGGTGGTGGTGGTGGTGGTGAATAGTAGTTAATCCAACAGGTAGATCTGGTATATAGACGTGGTGGTGGTGGTGGTGGTGGTGAATAGTAGTTAATCCAACAGGTAGATCTGGTATATAGACGTGGTGGTGGTGGTGGTGGTGGTGAATAGTAGTTAATCCAACAGGTAGATCTGGTATATAGACGTGGTGGTGGTGGTGGTGGTGGTGGTGAATAGTAGTTAATCCAACAGGTAGATCTGGTATATAGACGTGGTGGTGGTGGTGGTGGTGGTGAATAGTAGTTAATCCAACAGGTAGATCTGGTATATAGACGTGGTGGTGGTGGTGGTGGTGGTGGTGAATAGTAGTTAATCCAACAGGTAGATCTGGTATATAGACGTGGTGGTGGTGGTGGTGGTGGTGAATAGTAGTTAATCCAACAGGTAGATCTGGTATATAGACGTGGTGGTGGTGGTGGTGGTGGTGAATAGTAGTTAATCCAACAGGTAGATCTGGTATATAGACGTGGTGGTGGTGGTGGTGGTGGTGAATAGTAGTTAATCCAACAGGTAGATCTGGTATATAGACGTGGTGGTGGTGGTGGTGGTGGTGAATAGTAGTTAATCCAACAGGTAGATCTGGTATATAGACGTGGTGGTGGTGGTGGTGGTGGTGGTGAATAGTAGTTAATCCAACAGGTAGATCTGGTATATAGACGTGGTGGTGGTGGTGGTGGTGGTGAATAGTAGTTAATCCAACAGGTAGATCTGGTATATAGACGGGGTGGTGGTGGTGGTGGTGGTGGTGAATAGTAGTTAATCCAACAGGTAGATCTGGTATATAGACGTGGTGGTGGTGGTGGTGGTGGTGAATAGTAGTTAATCCAACAGGTAGATCTGGTATATAGACGTGGTGGTGGTGGTGGTGGTGGTGGTGAATAGTAGTTAATCCAACAGGTAGATCTGGTATATAGACGTGGTGGTGGTGGTGGTGGTGGTGAATAGTAGTTAATCCAACAGGTAGATCTGGTATATAGACGTGGTGGTGGTGGTGGTGGTGAATAGTAGTTAATCCAACAGGTAGATCTGGTATATAGACGTGGTGGTGGTGGTGGTGGTGGTGGTGAATAGTAGTTAATCCAACAGGTAGATCTGGTATATAGACGTGGTGGTGGTGGTGGTGGTGGTGAATAGTAGTTAATCCAACAGGTAGATCTGGTATATAGACGTGGTGGTGGTGGTGGTGGTGAATAGTAGTTAATCCAACAGGTAGATCTGGTATATAGACGTGGTGGTGGTGGTGGTGGTGGTGAATAGTAGTTAATCCAACAGGTAGATCTGGTATATATAGATCTATGCTGTGTATATATATAGCTGTGTGCTGTATTCCTTGACTATGCTGTGTGTATATATAGCTGTGTGCTGTGTGTATATATAGCTGTGTGCTGTGTGTATATATAGCTGTGTGTATATATAGCTGTGTGCTGTATTCCTTGACTACGCTGTGTGTGTATATATAGCTGTGTGCTGTATTCCTTGACTACGCTGTGTGTGTATATATAGCTGTGTGCTGTATTCCTTGACTATGCTGTGTGTATATATAGCTGTGTGCTGTGTGTATATATAGCTGTGTGCTGTATTCCTTGACTACGCTGTGTGTATATATAGCTGTGTGCTGTATTCCTTGACTATGCTGTGTGTATATATAGCTGTGTGCTGTGTGTATATATAGCTGTGTGCTGTATTCCTTGACTATGCTGTGTGTATATATAGCTGTGTGCTGTATTCCTTGACTACGCTGTGTGTATATATAGCTGTGTGTATATATAGCTGTGTGCTGTGTGTATATATAGCTGTGTGCTGTATTCCTTGACTATGCTGTGTGTATATATAGCTGTGTGCTGTATTCCTTGACCACGCTGTGTGTATATATAGCTGTGTGCTGTATTCCTTGACTATGCTGTGTGTATATATAGCTGTGTGTTGTGTGTATCAAATCAAATCAAATCAAATCAAATTTATTTTTATATAGCCCTTCGTACATCAGCTGATATTCTCAAAGTGCTGTACAGAAACCCAGCCTAAAACCCCAAACAGCAAGCAAAGCATGTGAAAGAAGCACGGTGGCTAGGAAAAACTCCCTAGGAAAAACTCCCTAGAAAGGCCAAAAACCTAGGAAGAAACCTAGAGAGGAACCAGGCTATGAGGGGTGGCCAGTCCTCTTCTGGCTGTGCAGGGTGGATATTAAAACAGAACATGGTCAAAATGTTAAAATGTTAAAATGTTCATAAATGACCAGCATGGTCAAATAATAATAATCATAGTAGTTGTCGAGGGTGCAACAAGCACGTCCGGTGAACAGGTCAGGGTTCCATAGCCGCAGGCAGAACAGTTGAAACTGGAGCAGCAGCACGGCCAGGTGGACTGGGGACAGCAAGGAGTCATCATGCCAGGTAGTCCTGAGGCATGGTCCTAGGGCTCAGGTCCTCCGAGAGAAAGACAGAAAGAGAGAAAGAGAGAATTAGAGAGAGCATATTTAAATACACACAGGACACCGGATAAGACAAGAGAAATACTCCAGATGTAACAGACTGACCCTAGCCCCCCGACACATAAACTACTGCAGCATAAATACTGGAGGCTGAGACAGGAGGGATCAGAAGACACTGTGGCCCCATCCGATGATACCCCCGGACAGGGCCAAACAGGCAGGATATAACCCCACCCACTTTGCCAAAGCACAGCCCCCACACCACTAGAGGGATGTCTCCAACCACCAACTTACCGTCCTAAGACAAGGCCGAGTATAGCCCACAACGATCTCCGCCATGGCACAACCCAAGGGGGGGCGCCAACCCAGACAGGAAGACCACGTCAGTGACTGTATATATAGCTGTGTGCTGTATTCCTTGACCACGCTGTGTGTATATATAGATGTGTGCTGTATTCCTTGACTACGCTGTGTTAGATATGGATCTCCAGGGGTGGAGTTTACAGGACTACACAGAGACACTGCAGCCGTTTCGCAGATGCACTTCCTCCAAGGACAGGTAAGACTGTTAGGTCACTTCCTGTAGGACGGGTAAGACTGTTAGGTCACTTCCTCCAAGGACAGGTAAGACTGTTAGGTCACTACCTCCAAGGACGGGTAAGACTGTTAGGTCACTTCCTCCAAGGACAGGTAAGACTGTTAGGTCACTTCCTCCAAGGACAGGTAAGACTGTTAGGTCACTTCCTCCAAGGACGGGTAAGACTGTTAGGTCACTTCCTCCAAGGACGGGTAAGACTGTTAGGTCACTTCCTGTAGGACGGGTAAGACTGTAAGGTCACTTCCTGTAGGACGGGTAAGACTGTTAGGTCACTTCCTGTAGGACGGGTAAGACTGTTAGGTCACTTCCTCCAAGGACGGGTAAGACTGTTAGGTCACTTCCTCCAAGGACGGGTAAGACTGTTAGGTCACTTCCTCCAAGGACGGGTAAGACTGTAAGGTCACTTCCTCCAAGGACGGGTAAGACTGTTAGGTCACTTCCTGTAAGACGGTTAAGACTGTATGGTCACTTCCTGTAGGACGGGTAAGACTGTTAGGTCACTTCCTGTACAGATATGCTAAGACAGGGAGGTCCTTGGTGACAGTTTTGTTCCCATTTGAGAGATCAGGGTTTTCTCCAGTATTTCAGCCAGTATTTAGGTCAGGAATCGGCCTCTAGCGGTCGGCACGCTGCCCCGAGTTCCTCTGTGGACGTTGGAGAACCTTCCAGTAGGATAACCATTTTTACTAGGCCCGCGGATCAATTTTACTTCGAAACAAAACGTTCTCTCCGCCTCCAGGACGGGGACCAGTAAAATGTTTTGTCCTCGAGGTGGGAGGGGCCCAACCAGGACGGGGACCAGTAAAATGTTTTGTCCTCGAGGTGGGAGGGGCCCAACCAGGACGGGGACCAGTAAAATGTTTTGTCCTCGAGGTGGGAGGGGCCCAACCAGGACGGGGGCCAGTAAAATGTTTTGTCCTCGAGGTGGGAGGGGCCCAACCAGGACGGGGACCAGTAAAATGTTTTGTCCTCGAGGTGGGAGGGGCCCAACCAGGACGGGGACCAGTAAAATGTTTTGTCCTCGAGGTGGGAGGGGCCCAACCAGGACGGGGACCAGTAAAATGTTTTGTCCTCGAGGTGGGAGGGGCCCAACCAGGACGGGGGCCAGTAAAATGTTTTGTCCTCGAGGTGGGAGGGGCCCAACCAGGACGGGGACCAGTAAAATGTTTTGTCCTCGAGGTGGGAGGGGCCCAACCAGGACGGGGACCAGTAAAATGTTTTGTCCTCGAGGTGGGAGGGGCCCAAACAGGACGGGGGCCAGTAAAATGTTTTGTCCTCGAGGTGGGAGGGGCCCAACCAGGACGGGGACCAGTAAAATGTTTTGTCCTCGAGGTGGGAGGGGCCCAACCAGGACGGGGGCCAGTAAAATGTTTTGTCCTCGAGGTGGGAGGGGCCCAACCAGGACGGGGGCCAGTAAAATGTTTTGTCCTCGAGGTGGGAGGGGCCCAACCAGGACGGGGGCCAGTAAAATGTTTTGTCCTCGAGGTGGGAGGGGCCCAACCAGGACGGGGGCCAGTAAAATGTTTTGTCCTCGAGGTGGGAGGGGCCCAAACAAATCTTAATGCTTAATGCTTAATGCCTCCAAAAGGCTACTGCCAAGGCAGCAGCTACTCTTCCTGGGGTTTATTATGGATCCCCATTAGTTCCTGCCAAGGCAGCAGCTACTCTTCCTGGGGTTTATTATGGATCCCCATTAGTTCCTGTCAAGGCAGCAGCTACTCTTCCTGGGGTTTATTATGGATCCCCATTAGTTCCTGTCAAGGCAGCAGCTACTCTTCCTGGGGTTTATTATGGATCCCCATTAGTTCCTGTTGCCAAGGCAGCAGCTACTCTTCCTGGGGTTTATTATGGATCCCCATTAGTTCCTGCCAAGGCAGCAGCTACTCTTCCTGGGGTTTATTATGGATCCCCATTAGTTCCTGTTGCCAAGGCAGCAGCTACTCTTCCTGGGGTTTATTATGGATCCCCATTAGTTCCTGTTGCCAAGGCAGCAGCTACTCTTCCTGGGGTTTATTATGGATCCCCGTTAGTTCCTGCCAAGGCAGCAGCTACTCTTCCTGGGGTTTATTATGGATCCCCATTAGTTCCTGTTGCCAAGGCAGCAGCTACTCTTCCTGGGGTTTATTATGGATCCCCATTAGTTCCTGTTGCCAAGGCAGCAGCTACTCTTCCTGGGGTTTATTATGGATCCCCGTTAGTTCCTGTCAAGGCAGCAGCTACTCTTCCTGGGGTTTATTATGGATCCCCGTTAGTTCCTGTTGCCAAGGCAGCAGCTACTCTTCCTGGGGTTTATTATGGATCCCCATTAGTTCCTGCCAAGGCAGCAGCTACTCTTCCTGGGGTTTATTATGGATCCCCGTTAGTTCCTGTCAAGGCAGCAGCTACTCTTCCTGGGGTTTATTATGGATCCCCATTAGTTCCTGTTGCCAAGGCAGCAGCTACTCTTCCTGGGGTTTATTATGGATCCCCATTAGTTCCTGTTGCCAAGGCAGCAGCTACTCTTCCTGGGGTTTATTATGGATCCCCGTTAGTTCCTGCCAAGGCAGCAGCTACTCTTCCTGGGGTTTATTATGGATCCCCATTAGTTCCTGCCAAGGCAGCAGCTACTCTTCCTGGGGTTTATTATGGATCCCCGTTAGTTCCTGTCAAGGCAGCAGCTACTCTTCCTGGGGTTTATTATGGATCCCCGTTAGTTCCTGTTGCCAAGGCAGCAGCTACTCTTCCTGGGGTTTATTATGGATCCCCGTTAGTTCCTGCCAAGGCAGCAGCTACTCTTCCTGGGGTTTATTATGGATCCCCATTAGTTCCTGCCGCCAAGGCAGCAGCTACTCTTCCTGGGGTTTATTATGGATCCCCGTTAGTTCCTGCCAAGGCAGCAGCTACTCTTCCTGGGGTTTATTATGGATCCCCATTAGTTCCTGCCAAGGCAGCAGCTACTCTTCCTGGGGTTTATTATGGATCCCCATTAGTTCCTGCCAAGGCAGCAGCTACTCTTCCTGGGGTTTATTATGGATCCCCATTAGTTCCTGCCAAGGCAGCAGCTACTCTTCCTGGGGTTTATTATGGATCCCCATTAGTTCCTGTTGCCAAGGCAGCAGCTACTCTTCCTGGGGTTTATTATGGATCCCCGTTAGTTCCTGCCAAGGCAGCAGCTACTCTTCCTGGGGTTTATTATGGATCCCCGTTAGTTCCTGCCAAGGCAGCAGCTACTCTTCCTGGGGTTTATTATGGATCCCCATTAGTTCCTGCCAAGGCAGCAGCTACTCTTCCTGGGGTTTATTATGGATCCCCATTAGTTCCTGCCAAGGCAGCAGCTACTCTTCCTGGGGTTTATTATGGATCCCCATTAGTTCCTGCCAAGTCAGCAGCTACTCTTCCTGGGGTTTATTATGGATCCCCGTTAGTTCCTGCCAAGGCAGCAGCTACTCTTCCTGGGGTTTATTATGGATCCCCGTTAGTTCCTGCCAAGGCAGCAGCTACTCTTCCTGGGGTTTATTATGGATCCCCGTTAGTTCCTGCCAAGGCAGCAGCTACTCTTCCTGGGGTTTATTATGGATCCCCATTAGTTCCTGCCAAGGCAGCAGCTACTCTTCCTGGGGTTTATTATGGATCCCCAATAGTTCCTGCCAAGGCAGCAGCTACTCTTCCTGGGGTTTATTATGGATCCCCATTAGTTCCTGTTGCCAAGGCAGCAGCTACTCTTCCTGGGGTTTATTATGGATCCCCATTAGTTCCTGCCAAGGCAGCAGCTACTCTTCCTGGGGTTTATTATGGATCCCCGTTAGTTCCTGCCAAGGCAGCAGCTACTCTTCCTGGGGTTTATTATGGATCCCCGTTAGTTCCTGCCAAGGCAGCAGCTACTCTTCCTGGGGTTTATTATGGATCCCCATTAGTTCCTGGGGTTTATTATGGATCCCCATTTAGTTCCTGCCAAGGCAGCAGCTACTCTTCCTGGGGTTTATTATGGATCCCCATTAGTTCCTGGGGTTTATTATGGATCCCCATTTAGTTCCTGCCAAGGCAGCAGCTACTCTTCCTGGGGTTTATTATGGATCCCCATTAGTTCCTGTCAAGGCAGCTGCTACTCTTCCTGGGGTTTATTATATATCCCCGTTAGTTCCTGCCAAGACAGCGGCTACTCTTCCTGGGGTTTATTATGGATCCCCGTTAGTTCCTGCCAAGGCAGCAGCTACTCTTCCTGGGGTTTATTATGGATCCCCGTTAGTTCCTGCCAAGGCAGCAGCTACTCTTCCTGGGGTTTATTATGGATCCCCGTTAGTTCCTGCCAAGGCAGCAGCTACTCTTCCTGGGGTTTATTATGGATCCCCATTAGTTCCTGCCAAGGCAGCAGCTACTCTTCCTGGGGTTTATTATGGATCCCCATTAGTTCCTGCCAAGACAGCAGCTACTCTTCCTGGGGTTTATTATGGATCCCCATTAGTTCCTGTTGCCAAGGCAGCAGCTACTCTTCCTGGGGTTTATTATGGATCCCCATTAGTTCCTGTTGCCAAGGCAGCAGCTACTCTTCCTGGGGTTTATTATGGATCCCCGTTAGTTCCTGTTGCCAAGGCAGCAGCTACTCTTCCTGGGGTTTATTATGGATCCCCATTAGTTCCTGTTGCCAAGGCAGCAGCTACTCTTCCTGGGGTTTATTATGGATCCCCATTAGTTCCTGCCAAGGCAGCAGCTACTCTTCCTGGGGTTTATTATGGATCCCCGTTAGTTCCTGCCAAGGCAGCAGCTACTCTTCCTGGGGTTTATTATGGATCCCCGTTAGTCTGCCAAGGCAGCAGCTACTCTTCCTGGGGTTTATTATGGATCCCCATTTAGTTCCTGGCCAAGGCAGCAGCTACTCTTCCTGGGGTTTATTATGGATCCCCATTAGTTCCTGGGGTTTATTATGGATCCCCATTTAGTTCCTGCCAAGGCAGCAGCTACTCTTCCTGGGGTTTATTATGGATCCCCATTAGTTCCTGTCAAGGCAGCTGCTACTCTTCCTGGGGTTTATTATAGATCCCCGTTAGTTCCTGCCAAGACAGCGGCTACTCTTCCTGGGGTTTATTATGGATCCCCGTTAGTTCCTGCCAAGGCAGCAGCTACTCTTCCTGGGGTTTATTATGGATCCCCGTTAGTTCCTGCCAAGGCAGCAGCTACTCTTCCTGGGGTTTATTATGGATCCCCGTTAGTTCCTGCCAAGGCAGCAGCTACTCTTCCTGGGGTTTATTATGGATCCCCATTAGTTCCTGCCAAGGCAGCAGCTACTCTTCCTGGGGTTTATTATGGATCCCCATTAGTTCCTGCCAAGACAGCAGCTACTCTTCCTGGGGTTTATTATGGATCCCCATTAGTTCCTGTTGCCAAGGCAGCAGCTACTCTTCCTGGGGTTTATTATGGATCCCCATTAGTTCCTGTTGCCAAGGCAGCAGCTACTCTTCCTGGGGTTTATTATGGATCCCCGTTAGTTCCTGTTGCCAAGGCAGCAGCTACTCTTCCTGGGGTTTATTATGGATCCCCGTTAGTTCCTGCCAAGGCGGCAGCTACTCTTCCTGGGGTTTATTATGGATCCCCATTAGTTCCTGTTGCCAAGGCAGCAGCTACTCTTCCTGGGGTTTATTATGGATCCCCGTTAGTTCCTGTCAAGGCAGCAGCTACTCTTCCTGGGGTTTATTATGGATTCCCATTAGTTCCTGCCAAGGCAGCAGCTACTCTTCCTGGGGTTTATTATGGATCCCCGTTAGTTCCTGTCAAGGCAGCAGCTACTCTTCCTGGGGTTTATTATGGATCCCCGTTAGTTCCTGCCAAGGCAGCAGCTACTCTTCCTGGGGTTTATTATGGATCCCCATTAGTTCCTGCCAAGGCAGCAGCTACTCTTCCTGGGGTTTATTATGGATCCCCATTAGTTCCTGCAAAGGCAGCAGCTACTCTTCCTGGGGTTTATTATGGATCCCCATTAGTTCCTGTTGCCAAGGCAGCAGCTACTCTTCCTGGGGTTTATTATGGATCCCCGTTAGTTCCTGCCAAGGCAGCAGCTACTCTTCCTGGGGTTTATTATGGATCCCCATTAGTTCCTGCCAAGGCAGCAGCTACTCTTCCTGGGGTTTATTATGGATCCCCATTAGTTCCTGCCAAGGCAGCAGCTACTCTTCCGGGGGTTTATTATGGATCCCCATTAGTTCCTGCCAAGGCAGCAGCTACTCTTCCTGGGGTTTATTATGGATCCCCGTTAGTTCCTGCCAAGGCAGCAGCTACTCTTCCTGGGGTTTATTATGGATCCCCATTAGTTCCTGCCAAGGCAGCAGCTACTCTTCCTGGGGTTTATTATGGATCCCCATTAGTTCCTGCCAAGGCAGCAGCTACTCTTCCTGGGGTTTATTATGGATCCCCATTAGTTCCTGTTGCCAAGGCAGCAGCTACTCTTCCTGGGGTTTATTATGGATCCCCTTTAGTTCCTGCCAAGGCAGCAGCTACTCTTCCTGGGGTTTATTATGGATCCCCGTTAGTTCCTGCCAAGGCAGCAGCTACTCTTCCTGGGGTTTATTATGGATCCCCGTTAGTTCCTGTCAAGGCAGCAGCTACTCTTCCTGGGGTTTATTATGGATCCCCGTTAGTTCCTGCCAAGGCAGCAGCTACTCTTCCTGGGGTTTATTATGGATCCCCATTAGTTCCTGCCAAGGCAGCAGCTACTCTTCCTGGGGTTTATTATGGATCCCCATTAGTTCCTGTTGCCAAGGCAGCAGCTACTCTTCCTGGGGTTTATTATGGATCCCCATTAGTTCCTGTTGCCAAGGCAGCAGCTACTCTTCCTGGGGTTTATTATGGATCCCCGTTAGTTCCTGCCAAGGCAGCAGCTACTCTTCCTGAGGTTTATTATGGATCCCCGTTAGTTCCTGCCAAGGCAGCAGCTACTCTTCCTGGGGTTTATTATGGATCCCCGTTAGTTCCTGCCAAGGCAGCAGCTACTCTTCCTGGGGTTTATTATGGATCCCCGTTAGTTCCTGCCAAGGCAGCAGCTACTCTTCCTGGGGTTTATTATGGATCCCCATTAGTTCCTGCCAAGGCAGCAGCTACTCTTCCTGGGGTTTATTATGGATCCCCAATAGTTCCTGCCAAGGCAGCAGCTACTCTTCCTGGGGTTTATTATGGATCCCCATTAGTTCCTGTTGCCAAGGCAGCAGCTACTCTTCCTGGGGTTTATTATGGATCCCCATTAGTTCCTGCCAAGGCAGCAGCTACTCTTCCTGGGGTTTATTATGGATCCCCGTTAGTTCCTGCCAAGGCAGCAGCTACTCTTCCTGGGGTTTATTATGGATCCCCATTAGTTCCTGGGGTTTATTATGGATCCCCATTAGTTCCTGCCAAGGCAGCAGCTACTCTTCCTGGGGTTTATTATGGATCCCCATTAGTTCCTGTCAAGGCAGCTGCTACTCTTCCTGGGGTTTATTATATATCCCCGTTAGTTCCTGCCAAGACAGCGGCTACTCTTCCTGGGGTTTATTATGGATCCCCATTAGTTCCTGCCAAGGCAGCAGCTACTCTTCCTGGGGTTTATTATGGATCCCCATTAGTTCCTGCCAAGGCAGCAGCTACTCTTCCTGGGGTTTATTATGGATCCCCATTAGTTCCTGCCAAGGCAGCAGCTACTCTTCCTTGGGTTTATTATGGATCCCCGTTAGTTCCTGCCAAGGCAGCAGCTACTCTTCCTGGGGTTTATTATGGATCCCCGTTAGTTCCTGCCAAGGCAGCAGCTACTCTTCCTGGGGTTTATTATGGATCCCCATTAGTTCCTGCCAAGGCAGCAGCTACTCTTCCTGGGGTTTATTATGGATCCCCATTAGTTCCTGTTGCCAAGGCAGCAGCTACTCTTCCTGGGGTTTATTATGGATCCCCATTAGTTCCTGTTGCCAAGGCAGCAGCTACTCTTCCTGGGGTTTATTATGGATCCCCAATAGTTCCTGCCAAGGCAGCAGCTACTCTTCCTGGGGTTTATTATGGATCCCCATTAGTTCCTGTTGCCAAGGCAGCAGCTACTCTTCCTGGGGTTTATTATGGATCCCCATTAGTTCCTGCCAAGGCAGCAGCTACTCTTCCTGGGGTTTATTATGGATCCCCGTTAGTTCCTGCCAAGGCAGCAGCTACTCTTCCTGGGGTTTATTATGGATCCCCATTAGTTCCTGGGGTTTATTATGGATCCCCATTAGTTCCTGCCAAGGCAGCAGCTACTCTTCCTGGGGTTTATTATGGATCCCCATTAGTTCCTGTCAAGGCAGCTGCTACTCTTCCTGGGGTTTATTATATATCCCCGTTAGTTCCTGCCAAGACAGCGGCTACTCTTCCTGGGGTTTATTATGGATCCCCATTAGTTCCTGCCAAGGCAGCAGCTACTCTTCCTGGGGTTTATTATGGATCCCCATTAGTTCCTGCCAAGGCAGCAGCTACTCTTCCTGGGGTTTATTATGGATCCCCGTTAGTTCCTGCCAAGGCAGCAGCTACTCTTCCTGGGGTTTATTATGGATCCCCGTTAGTTCCTGCCAAGGCAGCAGCTACTCTTCCTGGGGTTTATTATGGATCCCCGTTAGTTCCTGCCAAGGCAGCAGCTACTCTTCCTGGGGTTTATTATGGATCCCCATTAGTTCCTGCCAAGGCAGCAGCTACTCTTCCTGGGGTTTATTATGGATCCCCATTAGTTCCTGTTGCCAAGGCAGCAGCTACTCTTCCTGGGGTTTATTATGGATCCCTATTAGTTCCTGCCAAGGCAGCAGCTACTCTTCCTGGGGTTTATTATGGATCCCCATTAGTTCCTGCCAAGGCAGCAGCTACTCTTCCTGGGGTTTATTATGGATCCCCATTAGTTCCTGCCAAGGCAGCAGCTACTCTTCCTGGGGTTTATTATGGATCCCCATTAGTTCCTACCAAGGCAGCAGCTACTCTTCCTGGGGTTTATTATGGATCCCCATTAGTTCCTGCCAAGGCAGCAGCTACTCTTCCTGGGGTTTATTATGGATCCCCATTAGTTCCTGTTGCCAAGGCAGCAGCTACTCTTCCTGGGGTTTATTATGGATCCCCATTAGTTCCTGCCAAGGCAGCAGCTACTCTTCCTGGGGTTTATTATGGATCCCCATTAGTTCCTGCCAAGGCAGCAGCTACTCTTCCTGGGGTTTATTATGGATCCCCGTTAGTTCCTGTCAAGGCAGCAGCTACTCTTCCTGGGGTTTATTATGGATCCCCATTAGTTCCTGGTTTAGGTGATTGGTTTATTAACACCCTTCAGTCCCTCCTTCCTGGTCTGTGATGTCATCCCGGTGTTGTGCTCTGTGATAGGGCCGTCTGTTGTCGCTGCTTGATGACAACACGCTGCACCTGTGGGAGCTGGGCGGAGCTTCCCGGGACAGGGGAGGGGCTAAGAGGGAGGGCGTGGTCTACCTGGAAGAAAAACGCAACTACAGTGTCCTGGGACGACCTGGACTGGAGAGCTGCAGGTACACACACACACCACACACCACACACACACACACACACACACACACACACACACACACACACACACACACACACACACACACACACACACACACACACACCACACACACACCACACACACAGCACGCACGCACAACCCACGCACGCACACACACACACACACGCACAACCCACACACACACACACGCACAACCCACACACACACACACGCACAACCCACACACACACACGCACAACCCACACACACACCACACTAACACACACACACACACACACACACACACACACACACACACACACACACACACACACACACACACTAACACACACACCATACACACACACACACACCACACGCACAACCCTAACACACAACCCACACACACACAACACACACACACACCACACACACACACACACACACAACCCACACACACACACACCACACACACAACCCACACACACACCACACACACCACACACACACACACACACACACACAGTGAGACGCTTGGAACACAGACATACACAGAGACATACATGAATGTGGGTGTTATAATGTGTGTGGTGTGTGTGTGTGTGTGTGTGTGTGTTGTGTGTGTGGGTTGTGTGTGTGTGGTGTGTGTCTGTGTGGGTTGTGTGTGTGTGGCGTCTCCAGTGCGAGCCGTGTGACGGTTCTGCTGCTGTTGAGGTCATGTGACCTGCTGTGTGTCGGCACCGAGGGAGGGGCCATACACTTCCTGGATCTGCCACGCCTCTCGTTGAGGGACAACCAATCACTCCTGCTGGACCAGGTGATGCAGAGGTGAGTGACAGCTGCTTCAGCCAATGGGAGGAGGTAGTGTGGGTCTGTTCTAGAATGTTGGTCGTTAGGGGGAAGGGCCTCCTGTTGGTCGTTAGGGGGAAGGGCCTCCTGTTGGTCGTTAGGGGGAAGGGCCTCCTGTTGGTCGTGGTCGTTAGGGGGAAGGGCCTCCTGTTGGTCGTTAGGGGGAAGGGCCTCCTGTTGGTCGTGGTCGTTAGGGGGAAGGGCCTCCTGTTGGTCGTTAGGGGAAGGGCCTCCTGTTGGTCGTTAGGGGAAGGGCCTCCTGTTGGTCGTTAGGGGAAGGGCCTCCTGTTGGTCGTTAGGGGAAGGGCCTCCTCTTGGTCGTTAGGGGAAGGGCCTCCTCTTGGTCGTTAGGGGAAGGGCCTCCTGTTGGTCGTTAGGGGAAGGGCCTCCTGTTGGTCGTTAGGGGAAGGGCCTCCTGTTGGTCGTTAGGGGAAGGGCCTCCTGTTGGTCGTTAGGGGAAGGGCCTCCTGTTGGCGTGGTCGTTAGGGGAAGGGCCTCCTGTTGGCGTGGTCGTTAGGGGAAGGGCCTCCTGTTGGTCGTTAGGGGGAAGGGCCTCCTGTTGGTCGTTAGGGGAAGGGCCTCCTGTTGGTCGTTAGGGGAAGGGCCTCCTGTTGGTCGTTAGGGGAAGGGCCTCCTGTGGTCGTTAGGGGAAGGGCCTCCTGTTGGTCGTTAGGGGAAGGGCCTCCTGTTGTCGTGGTCGTTAGGGGAAGGGCCTCCTGTTGTCGTTAGGGGAAGGGCCTCCTGTTGGTCGTTAGGGGAAGGGCCTCCTGTTGTCGTGGTCGTTAGGGGAAGGGCCTCCTGTTGTCGTGGTCGTTAGGGGAAGGGCCTCCTGTTGTCGTTAGGGGGAAGGGCCTCCTGTTGGTCGTTAGGGGAAGGGCCTCCTGTTGTCGTTAGGGGAAGGGCCTCCTGTTGTCGTTAGGGGAAGGGCCTCCTGTTGGTCGTTAGGGGAAGGGCCTCCTGTTGGTCGTTAGGGGAAGGGCCTCCTGTTGGTCGTTAGGGGGAAGGGCCTCCTGTTGTCGTGGTCGTTAGGGGAAGGGCCTCCTGTTGTCATGGTCGTTAGGGGAAGGGCCTCCTGTTGGTCGTGGTCGTTAGGGGAAGGGCCTCCTGTTGGTCGTTAGGGGAAGGGCCTCCTGTTGTCGTGGTCGTTAGGGGAAGGGCCTCCTGTTGGTCGTTAGGGGGAAGGGCCTCCTGTTGGTCGTTAGGGGAAGGGCCTCCTGTTGTCATGGTCGATAGGGGGAAGGGCCTCCTGTTGGTCGTTAGGGGAAGGGCCTCCTGTGGTCGTGGTCGTTAGGGGAAGGGCCTCCTGTTGGTCGTTAGGGGAAGGGCCTCCTGTTGGTCGTTAGGGGAAGGGCCTCCTGTTGTCGTGGTCGTTAGGGGGAAGGGCCTCCTGTTGTCGTGGTCGTTAGGGGGAAGGGCCTCCTGTTGTCGTGGTCGTTAGGGGGAAGGGCCTCCTGTTGTCGTGGTCGTTAGGGGGAAGGGCCTCCTGTTGGTCGTTAGGGGGAAGGGCCTCCTGTTGGTTGTTAGGGGGAAGGGCCTCCTGTTGTCGTGGTCGTTAGGGGGAAGGGCCTCCTGTTGTCGTGGTCGTTAGGGGGAAGGGCCTTGACTCAGCGCTACGAGGGCTTAACATCACATCACAGAGCGGTTCAGAGGGTGAGGGACAGGGAGGACAGGGAGGGGGAGAGGGAGGGTGAGTGACGGGGTGAGAGAGGGGATGGAGGTTCAGAGGGTGAGGGATGGGACAGGGATAGAGGGGTGGAGGGTGAGGGACGGGGAGAGGGAGAGGGGGGTGGAGGTTGAGAGGGTGAGAGACGGGGAGATGGAGAGACACAATGAAATGCTTTGTGGGTAATGTTTGTGGTTCGGTGGTTCTGGCGACCAGTCCCTGTGTGGACAGGGGCCCAGTCCCACTCTGGGGGGGGTTCTGCCTCATCTGAAACACTACACTTCTCTCCTCAGTCCCTGTGTGGAGAGGGGTCCAGTCCCACTCTGGGGGGGGTTCTGCCTCATCTGAAACACTACACTTCTCTCCTCAGTCCCTGTGTGGAGAGGGGTCCAGTCCCATTCTGGGGGGGTTCTGCCTCATCTGAAACACTACACTTCTCTCCTCAGTCCCTGTGTGGAGAGGGGTCCAGTCCCACTCTGGAGGGGTTCTGCCTCATCTGAAACACTACACTTCTCTCCTCAGTCCCTGTGTGGAGAGGGGCCCAGTCCCACTCTGGGGGGGTTCTGCCTCATCTGAAACACTACACTTCTCTCCTCAGTCCCTGTGTGGAGAGGGGTCCAGTCCCACTCTGAGGGGGTTCTGCCTCATCTGAAACACTACACTTCTCTCCTCAGTCCCTGTGTGGAGAGGGGTCCAGTCCCACTCTGGGGGGGTTCTGCCTCATCTGAAACACTACACTTCTCTCCTCAGTCCCTGTGTGGACAGGGGCCCAGTCCCACTCTGGGGGGGTTCTGCCTCATCTGAAACACTACACTTCTCTCCTCAGTCCCTGTGTGGACAGGGGCCCAGTCCCACTCTGGGGGGGTTCTGCCTCATCTGAAACACTACACTTCTCTCCTCAGTCCCTGTGTGGACAGGGGCCCAGTCCCACTCTGGGGGGGTTCTGCCTCATCTGAAACACTACACTTCTCCCCTCAGTCCCTGTGTGGAGAGGGGCCCAGTCCCACTCTGGGGTGGTTCTGCCTCATCTGAAACACTACACTTCTCCCCTCAGTCCCTGTGTGGAGAGGGGCCCAGTCCCACTCTGGGGTGGTTCTGCCTCATCTGAAACACTACACTTCTCTCCTCAGTCCCTGTGTGGAGAGGGGCCCAGTCCCACTCTGGGGGGGGTTCTGCCTCATCTGAAACACTACACTTCTCCCCTCAGTCCCTGTGTGGAGAGGGGCCCAGTCCCACTCTGGGGGGGTTCTGCCTCATCTGAAACACTACACTTCTCTCCTCAGTCCCTGTGTGGAGAGGGGTCCAGTCCCACTCTGGGGGGTTCTGCCTCATCTGAAACACTACACTTCTCTCCTCAGTCCCTGTGTGGAGAGGGGCCCAGTCCCACTCTGGGGGGGTTCTGCCTCATCTGAAACACTACACTTCTCCCCTCAGTCCCTGTGTGGAGAGGGGCCCAGTCCCACTCTGGGGGGTTCTGCCTCATCTGAAACACTACACTTCTCTCCTCAGTCCCTGTGTGGAGAGGGGTCCAGTCCCACTCTGGGGGGGGTTCTGCCTCATCTGAAACACTACACTTCTCTCCTCAGTCCCTGTGTGGAGAGGGGCCCAGTCCCACTCTGGGGGGGGTTCTGCCTCATCTGAAACACTACACTTCTCTCCTCAGTCCCTGTGTGGAGAGGGGCCCAGTCCCACTCTGGGGGGGTTCTGCCCAAACTGCTGTCACTTTTCATTGGCTGATGTGTGCTGATTGTCTGCGTGATGACTGTTGGTGTTTTTCAGCGTACCTGAGGACTACAGGTGGCTGATGGGTAATGGTGTTTTTCAGTGTACCTGAGGACTACAGGTGGCTGATGGTGTTTTTCAGCGTACCTCAGGACTACAGGTGGCTGATGGGTAATGGTGTTTTTCAGCGTACCTGAGGACTACAGGTGGCTGATGGGTAATGGTGTTTTTCAGCGTGCCTGAGGACTACAGGTGGCTGATGGGTAATGGTGTTTTTCAGCGTACCTCAGGACTACAGGTGGCTGATGGGTAATGGTGTTTTTCAGCGTACCTCAGGACTACAGGTGGCTGATGGGTAATGGTGTTTTTCAGCGTACCTGAGGACTACAGGTGGCTGATGGGTAATGGTGTTTTTCAGCGTACCTGAGGACTACAGGTGGCTGATGGGTAATGGTGTTTTTCAGCATACCTCAGGACTACAGGTGGCTGATGGGTAATGGTGTTTTTCAGCGTACCTCAGGACTACAGGTGGCTGATGGGTAATGGTGTTTTTCAGCGTACCTCAGGACTACAGGTGGCTGATGGGTAGTGGTGTTTTTCAGCGTACCTGAGGACTACAGGTGGCTGATGGGTAGTGGTGTTTTTCAGCGTACCTGAGGACTACAGGTGGCTGATGGGTAATGGTGTTTTTCAGCGTACCTGAGGACTACAGGTGGGTATTGGTGTTTTTCAGCGTACCTGAGGACTACAGGTGGCTGATGGGTAGTGGTGTTTTTCAGCGTACCTGAGGACTACAGGTGGCTGATGGGTAATGGTGTTTTTCAGCGTACCTGAGGACTACAGGTGTGGGAAGTCTCTGGGACCGGTGGAGTCGTTACAGGAACACCCCCAGCAGCCAGGGAAGATTCTGATTGGCTACAGCAGAGGCCTGGTCGTCCTATGGGATCTCAGCACCCGCGTCGCAGAACACCTGTTCCTGGGAAAACAGGTAAATATAAACTGGACGAAAATACAACTACAGCTCTGTCTGTCTCTCTGTCTAGCCTGTCTGTCTCTCTGTCTAGCCTGTCTGTCTCTCTGTCTAGCCTGTCTGTCTCTCTGTCTAGCCTGTCTGTCTCTCTGTCTAGCCTGTCTGTCTCTCTGTCTAGCCTGTCTTCCTGTCTAGCCTGTCTGTCTTTCTGGCTAGCCTGTCTGTCTAGCCTGTCTGTCTTTCTGTCTAGCCTGTCTGTCTTCCTGTCTAGCCTGTCTGTCTTCCTGTCTAGCCTGTCTGTCTTCCTGTCTAGCCTGTCTGTCTTCCTGTCTGTCTTTCTGTCTAGCCTGTCTGTCTCTCTGTCTAGCCTGTCTGTCTCCCTGTCTAGCCTGTCTGTCTCTCTGTCTAGCCTGTCTGTCTTTCTGTCTAGCCTGTCTGTCTTTCTGTCTAGCCTGTCTGTCTCTCTGTCTAGCCTGTCTGTCTCTCTGTCTAGCCTGTCTGTCTTCCTGTCTAGCCTGTCTGTCTTCCTGTCTAGCCTGTCTAGCTGTCTGTCTCTCTGTCTAGCCTGTCTGTCTTCCTGTCTAGCCTGTCTGTCTTCCTGTCTAGCCTGTCTGTCTCTCCTTCCATTGTTCATGGAAGTTTGTTTGCTCCTTATTTTGCCGACAAAAGGCTAAATACTGTGTGTGTGTGTGTGTGTGTGTGTGTGTGTGTGTGTGTGTGTGTGTGTGTGTGTGTGTGTGTGCAGCAGCTGGAGTCTCTGGTATGGGAGCGTTCGGTCGCTCCTTCGTCAGTTCCCATAGCGACGGGGGGTACAGCGTGTGGGCCGTTGCCGTTGGTAACACCTACACACACCAGCCTGTGTCCTCGTCCATCCCCTACGGTTAGACACACACACACACACACACACACACACACACACACCACCCCTAACCCCTACACACACCACCCCTACACACACACCACCCCCTACACACACCACCCCCTAACCCCTACACACACCACCCCCTAACCCCTACACACACCACCCCCTACACACACCACCCCCTAACCCCTACACACACCACCCCTAACCCCTACACACACCACCCCTACACACACCACCCCCTAACCCCTACACACACCACCCCTACACACACCACCCCTACACACACCACCCCTACACACACCACCCCTAACCCCCTACACACACCACCCCTAACCCCTACACACACCACCCCTAACCCCTACACACACCACCCCTAACCCCTACACACACCACCCCCTACACACACCACCCCTAACCCCTACACACACCACCCCCTACACACACCACCCCTACCCCTACACACACCACCCCTACACACACCACCCCTACACACACACCACCCCCTAACCCCTACACACACCACCCCTACACACACCACCCCTAACCCCTACACACACCACCCCTACACACACCACCCCTAACCCCTACACACACCACCCCCTACACACACCACCCCTAACCCCTACACACACCACCCCCTACACACACCACCCCCTAACCCTACACACACCACCCCCTACACACACCACCCCCTACACACACCACCCCCTACACACACCACCCCTAACCCCTACACACACCACCCCTAACCCCTACACACACCACCCCCTAACCCCTACACACACCACCCCCTACACACACCACCCCCTACACACACCACCCCCTACACACACCAACCCCTACACACACCAACCCCTACACACACCACCCCCTAACCCCTACACACACCACCCCTAACCCCTACACACACCACCCCTAACCCCTACACACACCACCCCTACACACACCACCCCTACACACACCACCCCTAACCCCTACACACACCACCCCCTAACCCCTAACCCCTACACACACCACCCCTACACACACCACCCCTAACCCCTACACACACCACCCCTACACACCCCTAACCCTACACACACCACCCCCTACACACACCACCCCTAACCCCTACACACACCACCCCCTACACACACCACCCCTAACCCCTACACACACCACCCCTAACCCCTACACACCACCCCTAACCCCTACACACACCACCCCTACACACACCACCCCTAACCCCTACACACACCACCCCTACACACACCACCCCTACACACACCACCCCTACACACACCACCCCTAACCCCTACACACACCACCCCCTACACACACCACCCCTAACCCCTAACCCCTACACACACCACCCCCTACACACACCACCCCTAACCCCTACACACACCACCCCTAACCCCTACACACACCACCCCCTACACACACCACACCCTAACCCCTACACACACCACCCCTACACACACCACCCCTAACCCCTACACACACCAACCCTAACCCCTACACACACCACCCCTGACCCCTACACACACCACCCCTGACCCCTACACACACCACCCCTAACCCCTACACACACCACCCCCTAACCCCTACACCCCCATTTGGTGACCTCATTATCTCCTTCTGTCTCGTTGTGTCTCAGGTCCGTTCCCTTGTAAAGCCATCAACAAGATCTTATGGAGGACGACTCAGTCAGGGTGAAGATCACTACTAATACACTATCACTATCACTATCACTATCTACTATCACTATCTACTATCACTATCACTATCTACTATCTACTATCACTATCTACTATCACTATCTACTATCACTATCACAATCACTATCACTATCACTATCTACTATCACTCTCTACTATCACTATCTACTATCACTATCTACTATCACTATCACTATCACTCTCTACTATCACTATCTACTATCACTATCACAATCACTATCTACTATCACTATCTACTATCACTATCTACTATCACTATCTACTATCACTCTCTACTATCACTATCTACTATCTACTATCACTATCTACTATCACTATCACTATCACTATCTACTATCACTCTCTACTATCACTCTCTACTATCACTATCTACTATCACTATCTACCATCACTATCACTATCACTATCTACTATCTACTATCACTATCTACTATCACTATCTACTATCACTATCACAATCACTATCACTATCACTATCTACTATCACTCTCTACTATCACTATCTACTATCACTATCTACTATCACTATCACTATCACTCTCTACTATCACTATCTACTATCACTATCTACAATCACTATCTACTATCACTATCTACTATCACTATCTACTATCACTATCTACTATCACTATCTACTATCACTCTCTACTATCACTATCTACTATCTACTATCACTATCTACTATCACTATCACTATCTACTATCACTATCTACTATCACTATCTACCATCACTATCTACTATCACTCTCTACTATCACTATCTACTATCACTATCTACTATCACTATCACTCTCTACTATCACTCTCTACTATCACTCTCTACTATCACTCTCTACTATCACTATCTACTATCACTATCTACTATCACTATCTACTATCACTCTCTACTCTCTACTATCACTCTCTACTATCACTATCTACTATCACTATCTACTATCACTATCTACTATCACTATCTACTATCACTATCACTATCTACTATCACTCTCTACTATCACTCTCTACTATCTACTATCACTCTCTACTATCACTATCACAATCTACAATCTACTATCTACAATCTACTATCTACTATCACTATCTACTATCACTATCTACTATCACTATCTACTATCACTATCTACTATCACTATCTACTATCACTATCACTATCTACTATCTACTATCACTATCTACTATCACTATCACTATCTACATACTCTCATCTATATCATCTACTATCACTCTATCTCTCTACTATCACTATCACTATCTACTATCACTATCTACTATCTACTATCACTATCTACTATCACTATCTACTATCACTATCTACTATCTACTATCACTATCTACTATCACTATCTACTATCACTCTCTACTATCACTATCTACTATCACTCTCTACTATCACTATCTACCATCACACTCTACTATCTACTATCACTATCTACTATCACTATCACTCTCTACTATCACTATCTACTATCACTATCTACTATCACTATCTACTATCTACAATCTACTATCACTATCTACTATCACTATCTACTATCACTATCTACTATCTACTATCACTATCTACTATCACTATCTACTATCTACTATCACTATCTACTATCACTATCTACTATCACTCTCACTATCTACTATCACCATCACTATCTACTATCACTATCTACTATCACTATCACTATCACTCTCACTATCTACTATCACTCTCACTATCTACTATCACTATCACTATCTACTATCACTATCTACTATCACTATCTACTATCACTATCTACTATCACTCTCTACTATCACTATCTACTATCACTATCTACTATCACTATCTACTATCACTATCTACTATCACTCTCTACTATCACTATCTACTATCACTCTCTACTATCACTATCTACTATCACTCTCTACTATCACTATCTACTATCACTATCACTCTCTACTATCACTCTATACTATCACTCTCTACTATCACTATCTACTATCACTATCTACTATCACTCTCTACTATCACTCTCTACTCTCTACTATCACTATCTACTATCACTATCTACTATCACTATCTACTATCACTATCACTATCTACTATCACTCTCTACTATCTACTATCACTCTCTACTATCACTATCACAATCTACAATCTACTATCTACAATCTACAATCTACTATCTACAATCTACAATCTACTATCTACAATCTACTATCTACTATCACTATCTACTATCACTATCTACTATCACTATCTACTATCACTATCACTATCTACTATCTACTATCACTATCTACTATCACTATCACTATCTACTATCACTATCTACTATCTACTATCACTATCTACTATCACTCTCTACTATCACTCTCTACTATCTACTATCACTCTCTACTATCACTATCACAATCACTATCTACTATCACTATCTACTATCACTATCTACTATCACTATCTACTATCACTATCTACTATCACTATCACTCTCTACTATCACTATCTACTATCACTATCTACTATCACTATCACTATCACTATCTACTATCACTCTCTACTATCACTATCTACTATCACTCTCTACTATCACTATCTACTATCACTATCTCTATCACTCTCTACTATCACTCTCTACTATCACTATCTACTATCACTATCTACTATCACTATCTACTATCACTCTCTACTCTCTACTATCACTCTCTACTATCACTCTCTACTATCACTATCTACTATTACTATCACTCTCTACTATCACTCTCTACTATCACTCTCTACTATCTACTATCACTCTCTACTATCACTATCACAATCTACAATCTACTATCTACAATCTACTATCTACTATCTACAATCTACAATCTACAATCTACTATCTACTATCACTATCTACTATCACTATCTACTATCACTATCTACTATCACTATCTACTATCACTATCACTCTCTACTATCACTCTCTACTATCACTCTCTACTATCTACTATCACTCTCTACTATCACTATCACAATCTACAATCTACTATCTACAATCTACTATCTACAATCTACTATCTACTATCACTATCTAATATCACTATCTACTATCACTATCTACTATCACTATCTACTATCACTATCTACTATCACTATCACTATCTACATACTCTACATCTATATACAATCTACTATCCCTTCTATCTCTCTACTATCACTATCACTATCTACTATCACTATCTACTATCTACTATCACTATCTACTATCACTATCTACTATCACTCTCTACTATCACTATCTACTATCACTCTCTACTATCACTATCTACCATCACACTCTACTATCTACTATCACTATCTACTATCACTATCACTCTCTACTATCACTATCTACTATCACTATCTACTATCACTATCTACTATCTACAATCTACTATCACTATCTACTATCACTATCTACTATCACTATCTACTATCTACTATCACTATCTACTATCACTATCTACTATCACTCTCTACTATCACTATCTACTATCACTATCACTATCACTATCTACTATCACTATCTACTATCACTCTCACTATCTACTATCACTATCTACTATCACTATCACTATCTACTATCACTATCACTATCACTCTCTACTATCACTATCACTATCACTATCTACTATCACTCTCTACTATCACTATCTACTATCACTATCTACTATCACTATCTACTATCACTATCTACTATCACTCTCTACTCTCTACTATCACTATCTACTATCACTATCTACTATCACTATCACTATCTACTATCACTCTCTACTATCACTATCACTATCACTATCACTCTCTACTATCACTATCTACTATCACTATCTACTATCACTCTCTACTCTCTACTATCACTATCTACTATCACTATCTACTATCACTATCACTATCTACTATCACTCTCTACTATCACTCTCTACTATCACTCTCTACTATCTACTATCTACAATCTACAATCTACTATCTACTATCACTATCTACTATCACTATCTACTATCACTATCTACTATCACTATCTACTATCACTATCTACTATCTACTATCACTATCTACTATCACTATCTACTATCACTCTCTACTATCTACTATCACTATCTACTATCACTCTCTACTATCTACTATCTACTATCACTATCACAATCTAAAATCTACTATCTACAATCTACTATCACAATCTACCATCACTATCTACTATCACTATCTACTATCACTATCTACTATCACTCTCTACTATCACTATCTACCATCACAATCTACTATCTACAATCTACTATCTACAATCTACTATCTACAATCTACTATCTACAATCTACTATCACTATCTACTATCACTCTCTACTATCACTATCTACTCTCTACTATCACTCTCTACTATCACTATCTACTATCACTATCTACTATCACTATCACTCTCTACTATCACTATCTACTATCACTATCTACTATCTACAATCTACTATCACTATCTACTATCACTATCTACTATCACTATCTACTATCTACTATCACTCTCTACTATCACTATCTACCATCACTCTCTACTATCTACTATCACTATCTACTATCACTATCTACTATCACTATCTACTATCACTATCTACTATCACTATCTACTATCTACTATCACTATCACTCTCTACTATCTACTATCACTATCTACTATCACTCTCTACTATCACTCTCTACTATCTACTATCACTCTCTACTATCACTCTCTACTATCACTCTCTACTATCACTATCACTATCACTCTCTACTATCACTCTCTACTATCTACTATCACTATCTACTATCTACTATCACTCTCTACTATCTACTATCTACTATCACTCTCTACTATCTACTATCACTATCTACTATCTACTATCACTCTCTACTATCACTATCTACTATCACTATCTACTATCACTATCTACTATCACTATCTACTATCACTCTCTACTATCACTATCTACCATCACTCTCTACTATCTACTATCACTATCTACTATCACTCTACTATCACTCTCTACTATCTACTATCACTCTCTACTATCACTCTCTACTATCACTCTCTACTATCACTCTCTACTATCACTCTCTACTATCTACTATCTACTATCACTCTCTACTATCACTCTCTACTATCTACTATCTACTATCACTCTCTACTATCTACTATCACTATCTACTATCTACTATCTACTATCACTCTCTACTATCACTATCTACTATCTACTATCACTCTCTACTATCACTATCTACTATCTACTATCACTATCTACTATCACTCTCCACTATCTACTATCACTATCTACTATCACTATCTACTAACACTCTCTACTATCTACTATCACTATCTACTATCACTATCTACTATCACTCTCTACTATCACTCTCTACTATCACTATCACTATCTACTAACACTCTCTACTAACACTCTCTACTATCTACTATCACTATCTACTATCACTATCTACTATCACTATCTACTATCACTATCTACTATCACTATCACTCTCTACTAACACTCTCTACTATCACTATCTACTATCTACTAACACTATCTACTAACACTATCTACTAACACTATCACTATCTACTAACACTATCTACTATCACTCTCTACTATCACTATCTACTATCACTCTCTACTATCACTATCACCTCTCTACTATCACTCTCTACTATCACTCTCTACTATCACTCTCTACTATCACTCTCTACTATCACTATCACTATCTACTAACACTCTCTACTAACACTCTCACTGTCTACTATCACTCTCTACTAACACTCTCTACTATCTACTATCACTATCTACTATCACTATCTACTATCACTCTCTACTATCACTCTCTACTATCACTATCACTATCTACTAACACTATCTACTAACACTATCACTATCTACTAACACTATCTACTATCACTATCTACTATCACTATCTACTATCACTCTCTACTATCACTCTCTACTATCACTATCTACTATCACTATCACTATCACCTCTCTACTATCACTCTCTACTATCACTCTCTACTATCACTATCACTATCTACTAACACTCTCTACTAACACTCTC
>NW_025547656.1:65000-70000 GCF_905237065.1 Salmo salar
CCTGGAGCACGGTGAGAGACAGACCACTGACCTGGAGCACGGTGAGAGACAGACCACTGACCTGGAGCACGGTGAGAGACAGACCACTGACCTGGAGCACGGTGAGAGACAGACCACTGACCTGGAGCACGGTGAGAGACAGACCACTGACCTGGAGCACGGTGAGAGACAGACCACTGACCTGGAGCACGGTGAGAGACAGACCACTGACCTGGAGCACGGTGACAGACAGACCACTGACCTGGAGCACGGTGAGAGACAGACCACTGACCTGGAGCACGGTGAGAGACAGACCACTGACCTGGAGCACGGTGAGAGACTGACCTGGAGCACGGTGAGAGACAGACCACTGACCTGGAGCACGGTGAGAGAGAGAGAGAGAGAGAGACGTCCCGGGCTCGAACCAGGGACCCTCTGCGCACATCAATAACTGACACCCCCACGAAGCATCGTTACCCATCGCGCCACAAAAATCCGCAGCCCTTTGCAGAGCAAAGGGGAAACCCTACTTCAAGGTCTGAGAGCGAGTGACGTCACCCGATTTTTAAAAACGCTATTAGAGCGCACCACCGCTAACTAGCTAGCCATTTTCACATCGGTTACACTCACTTATCCAGAGCGACTTACAGACACAATTAGGGTTAAGTGCCTTGCGCAAGGGCACATCCACCAATTATTCCCCTAGTCTGCTCTGGGATTGTCCCAGCGCTCCTCGTCGCTCGGCTACCTGACCTTCCCCCCCCTGTATTAATAATGTGTATTTCCTCTCCCAGACCTCCTGACCACCAGGTGGCCCTCTGTCCCTCCTCTCTACCTGGATCCCCCCCCTGTATTAATAATGTGTATTTCCTCTCCCAGACCTCCTGACCACTAGGTGGCCCTCTGTCCCTCCTCTCTACCTGGATCCCCCCCCTGTATTAATAATGTGTATTTCCTCTCCCAGACCTCCTGACCACCAGGTGGCCCTCTGTCCCTCCTCTCTACCTGGATCCCCCCCTGTATTAATAATGTGTATTTCCTCTCCCAGACCTCCTGACCACTAGGTGGCCCTCTGTCCCTCCTCTCTACCTGGACCCCCCCCCTGTATTAATAATGTGTATTTCCTCTCCCAGACCTCCTGACCACTAGGTGGCCCTCTGTCCCTCCTCTCTACCTGGACCCCCCCCTGTATTAATAATGTGTATTTCCTCTCCCAGACCTCCTGACCACTAGGTGGCCCTCTGTCCCTCCTCTCTACCTGGATCCCCCCCCTGTATTAATAATGTGTATTTCCTCTCCCAGACCTCCTGACCACTAGGTGGCCCTCTGTCCCTCCTCCCTACCTGGACCCCCCCTGTATTAATAATGTGTATTTCCTCTCCCAGACCTCCTGACCACTAGGTGGCCCTCTGTCCCTCCCCCCTGTATTAATAATGTGTATTTCCTCTCCCAGACTATGATGATCCTACAGCCCTAGTGGTTTTACTAGAAGAGGAGCTGGTTGTAATAGACCTCCTGACCACCGGGTGGCCCTCTGTCCCTCCTCCCTACCTGGCCCCGCTCCACTCCTCCGCCATCACCACATCCTGTCACCTGGACGACGTCCCCGGCAAGCTCTGGGACCGCCTGGCCGCCGCTGGGAACAGCCAGGGCACTCAACACGCACACGGGGTGAGACACTGTATATATACACACACACACACACACACACACACACACACACACACACACACACACACACACACACACACGTCCCTGTTACACACACACACACACACACACACACACACACACACACACACACACACACACACACACGTCCCTGTTACACACACACACACACACACACACCGTCCCTGTTACACACACACACACACACACACACACACACACACACGTCCCTGTTACACACACACACACACACACGTCCCTGTACACACACACACACACACACACACGTACACACACACACACACGTCACACACACACACACACACACACACACACACACACACACACACACACACACACACACACACACACACACACACGTCCCTGTCTCTCTCCACACACACACACACACACACATGTCCCTGTCACTCTCTCTCTCTCACACACACATACACACACACACACACAGGTGTTCTCACCTACCCCAACCTGTGTCTTATTCATTAGGCAGGTGGGTAGGTGAGAACACCTGTGTTTTGTTTTCCGTTACAAAATGTTTTGTTACTGTGTGCAGTAATGAATATGGCCAAGGTGTATCTGCTCACTGGGTTAGCAAGTCCTTCTTAGCTTAGCAGCAGGTTAGCCTGTATTAGCGTTGTTAGCTTAGCAGCAGGTTAGCCTGTATTAGCATTGTCAGCTTAGCAGCAGGTTAGTCTGTATTAGCCATGTTAGCTTAGCAGCAGGTTAGCCTGTATTAGCGTTGTTAGCTTAGCAGCAGGTTAGCCCGTATTAGCGTTGTTAGCTTAGCAGCAGGTTAGCCCGTATTAGCGTTGTTAGCTTAGCAGCAGGTTAGCCTGTATTAGCGTTGTTAGCTTAGCAGCAGGTTAGTCTGTATTAGCGTTGTTAGCTTAGCAGCAGGTTAGCCTGTATTAGCGTTGTTAGCTTAGCAGCAGGTTAGCCCGTATTAGCGTTGTTAGCTTAGCTGCAGATGTCCACAGTTAAAGGCTTTGCAGCCAGTACCAGCTGTTGTTGTCGTATATATCATACCAGCCTGCCTACGGGTGGCAGTGCCAGGGAGGGTTGGAGTTGGCACTAGAACAGAGGGATCAGAGGGACAGGCCATCAGAGGGGGACAGGCCGTCAGAGGGGACAGGCCGTCAGAGGGGGACAGGCCGTCAGAGGGGGACAGGCCGTCAGAGGGGACAGGCCGTCAGAGGGGGACAGGCCGTCAGAGGGGACAGGCCGTCAGAGGGGGACAGGCCGTCAGAGGGGACAGGCCGTCCGAGGGGGACAGGCCGTCAGAGGGGACAGGCCGTCAGAGGGGGACAGGCCGTCAGAGGGGGACAGGCCTTCACAGCTGGATGAATGAGGCCTTTATTCTCACATTTAGTCTCTCTGCTGCAATGTGTGTATCAGCCATCTAACCTAAAGGGGTGTGTGTGTGTGTGTGTGTGTGTGTGTGTGTGTGTGTGTGTGTGTGTGTGTGTGTGTGTGTGTGTGTGTGTGTGTGTGTGTGTGTGTGTGTGTGTGTGTGTGTGTGTGTGTGTGTGTGTGTGTGTGTGTGTGTGTGTGTGTGTGTGTGTGTGTGTGTAGAGTTGGCCGATATGTGGAGGGAAGAATCTAGCGCCCACGCCCAGACAACAGGAGTTGTTGCTGACGGGGTAAACACACACACACACACACAGGGTCTTCTTACTGTCTCTCCACTATGTTAGAAGAGGTGTGTACATTTGAAATCGGAAGTTTACATCCACTTTATGTTGGAGTCATTTAAAACTCGTTTTTCAACCACTCCACAAATTTCTTGTTAACAAACTATATAGTTTTGGGCAAGTCGGTTAGGACATCTACTTTGTGCGTGACACAGGTCATTTTTCCAACAATTGTTTACAGACAGATTATTTCACTTATAATTCACTGTATCACAATTCCAGTGGGTCAGAAGTTTACATCCACTAAGTTGACTGGTGCCTTTAAACAGCTTGGAAAATTCCAGAAAACGACGTCATGGCTTTAGAAGCTTCTGATAGGCTAATTGACATCATTTGAGTCAATTGGAGGTGTACCTGTGGATGTATTTCAAGGCCTACCTTCAAACTCAGTGCCTCTTTGCTTGACATCATGGGAAAATCAAAAGAAATCAGCCAAGACCTCAGAAAATAAATTATTGACCTCCACAAGTCATGGTTCATCCTTGGGAGCGATTTCCAAACGCCTGAGGGTACCACGTTCATCTGTACAAACAATAGTACGCCAGTACAAACACCATGGGACCAGGCAGTCGTCACACCGCTCAGGAAGGAGACGCGTTCTGTCTCCTAGAGATGAACGTACTTTGGTGCGAAAAGGTCAAATCCTTCCCAGAACAACAGCAAAGGACCTTGTGAAGATGCTGGAGGAAACAGGTACAAAATAAATCTATATCCACAGTAAAACGAGTCCTATATCGACATAACCTGAAAGGCCGCTCAGCAAGGAAGAGGCTACTTGTACTTGGCAAAGGTGTATGTAAACTTCAGACTTCAACTGCATCTCCTGTCTCCACTATGTTAAAAATAAGTGTGTGTGTGTGTGTGTGTGTGTGTGTGTGTGTGTGTGTGTGTGTGTGTGTGTCTCTCTGTATGTAACGTGTGTGTGTGTGTGTGTGTGTGTAGGCATGAGGACGGTACGGTGCGGTTCTGGGATGTGTCTGCTGTTGCTATGACTCCCCTCTACAAGCTCAGCACGGCTAACGTCTTCCATACCGACCCTAACGACGACCCCCTGGACCCTAGCGACGACCCCGAGGCACCGCAAGAGGAGGAGTGGCCTCCCTTTAGGAAGGTCAGAACACACACACACACACACACACACACGCCACACACACACACACACACACACACACACACACACACACACACACACACACACACACGTTACATACAGAGAGACACACACACACACACACACACACACACACACACACACACGCTCACACACACACGCTCACACAGAAGCACGCACTCACACATTTCTTATAAATTTGCAAACATTTCTAAAAACCTGTTTACACTTTGTCATTATGGGGTATGGAGTCATTGTGGGGTCATTGTGGGGTATGGGGTCATTGTGGGGTATGGGGTCATTGTGGGGTATGGAGTCATTGTGGGGTATGGAGTCGTTGTGGGGTATGGAGTCGTTGTGGGGTATGGAGTCGTTGTGGGGTATGGAGTCATTGTGGGGTATGGAGTCGTTGTGTTGTCATTGTGGGGTATGGAGTCGTTGTGGGGTATGGAGTCGTTGTGGGGTATGGAGTCATTGTGGGGTATTGAGTCGTTGTGGGGTATGGAGTCGTTGTGGGGTATGGAGTC
>NW_025547656.1:75000-137500 GCF_905237065.1 Salmo salar
GTTGTCCCCAGGTGTAGTCTGCACCCTAACGACTCCCTAGCGACGGAGGGTCCTCTGTTGTATTGAGCTGTTCTGTTGTCTCCAGGTGTACCCTGCGCCCTAACGACTCCCTAGCGACGGAGGGTCCTCTGTTGTGTTGAGCTGTTCTGTTGTCTCCAGGTGTACCCTAACGACTCCCTAGCGACGGAGGGTCCTCTGGTGTGTTGAGCTGTTCTGTCTCTCTGTTGTCTCCAGGTGTACCCTGCGCCCTAACGACTCCCTAGCGACGGAGGGTCCTCTGGTGTGTTGAGCTGTTCTGTCTCTCTGTTGTCTCCAGGTGTACCCTGCGCCCTAACGACTCCCTAGCGATGGAGGGTCCTCTGGTGTGTTGAGCTGTTCTGTTGTCTCCAGGTGTACCCTGCACCCTAACGACTCCCTAGCAACGGAGGGTCCTCTGGTCTGTCTCTCTGTTGTCTCCAGGTGTACCCTGCGCCCTAACGACTCCCGAGCGACGGAGGGTCCTCTGGTGTTTTGAGCTGTTCTGTCTCTCTGTTGTCTCCAGGTGTACCCTGCACCCTAACGACTCCCTAGCGACGGAGGGTCCTCTGGTGTGTTGAGCTGTTCTGTGTCTCTGTTGTCTCCAGGTGTACCCTGCGCCCTAACGACTCCCTAGCGACGGAGGGTCTTCTGGTGTGTTGAGCTGTTCTGTCTCTCTGTTGTCTCCAGGTGTACCCTGCGCCCTAACGACTCCCCTAGCGACGGAGGGTCTTCTGGTGTGTTGAGCTGTTCTGTCTCTCTGTTGTCTCCAGGTGTACCCCTGCACCCTAACGACTCCCCTAGCGACGGAGGGTCCTCTGGTGTGTTGAGCTGTTCTGTCTCTCTGTTGTCTCCAGGTGTACCCTGCGCCCTAACGACTCCCCTAGCGACGGAGGGTCCTCTGGTGTGTTGAGCTGTTCTGTCTCTCTATCTCCAGGTGTACCCTGCACCCTAACGACTCCCCTAGCGACGGAGGGTCCTCTGGTGTGTTGAGCTGTTCTGTCTCTCTGTTGTCTCCAGGTGTACCCTGCACCCTAACGACTCCCTAGCGATGGAGGGTCCTCTGGTGTGTTGAGCTGTTCTGTCTCTCTATCTCCAGGTGTACCCTGCACCCTAACGACTCCCTAGCGACGGAGGGTCCTCTGGTGTGTTGAGCTGTTCTGTCTCTCTGTTGTCTCCAGGTGTACCCTGCACCCTAACGACTCCCCTAGCGACGGAGGGTCCTCTGGTGTGTTGAGCTGTTCTGTCTCTCTATCTCCAGGTGTACCCTGCACCCTAACGACTCCCTAGCGACGGAGGGTCCTCTGGTGTGTTGAGCTGTTCTGTCTCTCTATCTCCAGGTGTACCCTGCACCCTAACGACTCCCTAGCGATGGAGGGTCCTCTCAGCAGGGTGAAGAGTCTGAAGAAGTCTCTCAGACAGAGCTTCAGAAGGATCCGGAAGAGTAGAGTGTCTGGGAAGAAACGCCCCGTCCCCACGCCGACCAGCAAGGTAAACACACACACACACACACACACACACACACACACACACACACACACACACACACACACACACACACACACACACACAGTGAGACAGCTTGATGTACAGTACACCCCCTGGACAGGACACTAGTCTATCTCCTGTTTCTGTAGTGAGACAGCTTGATGTACCAGGACACCCCCTGGACAGGACACTAGTTGATCTCCTGTTTCTGTAGTGAGACAGCTTGATGTACCAGGACACTAGTCTATCTCCTGTTTCTGTAGTGAGACAGCTTGATGTACCAGGACACCCCCTGGACAGGACACTAGTCTATCTCCTGTTTCTGTAGTGAGACAGCTTGATGTACCAGGACACCCCCTGGACAGGACACTAGTCTATCTCCTGTTTCTGTAGTGAGACAGCTTGATGTACAGCGCTCTGACCGGGCGGCAGCGTAGCCTAGTGGTTAGAGCGTTGGACTAAATCCCGAGCTGACAAGGTACAAATCTGTCGTTCTGCCCCTGAACAAGGCCGTTAACCCCACTGTTCCCTGGTGGGCCGTCATTGTAAATAAGAATTTGTTCTTAACTGACTTGCCTAGTTAAATAAAGGTCTTTTTTTTTTGCCAATGTTTTACTGTCATAACAGCCGGGCCGTTCGTAAATTCCTAAATTATTGTTCGCTCCGTCACTCTCAAACCAGAGGACTACGGTGGGAATTTCCCAACACAATGAATGAGCTTCACGATGAGCCTACATGACGCTGTTTTTACGGCAGCCATGTTAGCCCAACATTATATGGGGAATATTTAAATAATAAATATGCCGTTGGTAATGTCTAGAATTATAAAATAGATTTGGTTCTCACAGCGCATCCAATGAGTGTGACATAGCACCCAGTGTATGTTGGAGTGACATCACTTCCCGTGTGTGTGTGTGTGTGTGTGTGTAGATCCAGGAAGCCAATGCAGCGCTAGCTGACCAGGAGGAAGTAGCTCCGGTACAGAGGAGGATCGAGCCGAGATCAGCTGACGACTCTCTATCGGGAGTGGTGCGATGTCTCTATTTCGCCGATACTTACCTCAGAGACGGTATGATTCTGTCTGATACGTACCTTAGAGACGGTATGATTCTGTCTGATACGTACCTTAGAGACGGTATGATTCTGTCTGATACGTACCTTAGAGACGGTATGATTCTGTCTGATACGTACCTCAGAGACGGTATGATTCTGTCTGATACGTACCTTAGAGACGGTATGATTCTGTCTGATACGTACCTTAGAGACGGTATGATTCTGTCTGATACGTACCTTAGAGACGGTATGATTCTGTCTGTCTGATACGTACCTTAGAGACGGTATGATTCTGTCTGATACGTACCTCAGAGACGGTATGATTCTGTCTGATACGTACCTTAGAGACGGTATGATTCTGTCTGTCTGATACGTACCTTAGAGACGGTATGATTCTGTCTGATACGTACCTCAGAGACGGTATGATTCTGTCTGATACGTACCTTAGAGACGGTATGATTCTGTCTGATACGTACCTTAGAGACGGTATGATTCTGTCTGATACGTACCATAGAGACGGTATGATTCTGTCTGATACGTACCTCAGACACGGTATGATTCTGTCTGTCTGATACGTACCTCAGAGACGGTATGATTCTGTCTGTCTGATACGTACCTTAGAGACGGTATGATTCTGTCTGATACGTACCTTAGAGACGGTATGATTCTGTCTGATACGTACCTCAGAGACGGTATGATTCTGTCTGATACGTACCTTAGAGACGGTATGATTCTGTCTGATACGTACCTTAGAGACGGTATGATTCTGTCTGATACGTACCTCAGAGACGGTATGATTCTGTCTGATACGTACCTTAGAGACGGTATGATTCTGTCTGTCTGATACGTACCTTAGAGACGGTATGATTCTGTCTGATACGTACCTCAGAGACGGTATGATTCTGTCTGTCTGATACGTATCAGAGACGGTATGATTCTGTCTGATACGTACCTTAGAGACGGTATGATACTGTCTGATACGTACCTTAGAGACGGTATGATTCTGTCTGATACGTACCTCAGAGACGGTATGATTCTGTCTGATACGTACCTCAGAGACGGTATGATTCTGTCTGATACGTACCTCAGAGACGGTATGATTCTGTCTGTCTGATACGTACCTCAGAGACGGTATGATTCTGTCTGATACGTACCTTAGAGACGGTATGATTCTGTCTGATACGTACCTTAGAGACGGTATGATTCTGTCTGATACGTACCTCAGAGACGGTATGATTCTGTCTGATACGTACCTCAGAGACGGTATGATTCTGTCTGATACGTACCTCAGAGACGGTATGATTCTGTCTGATACGTACCTTAGAGACGGTATGATTCTGTCTGATACGTACCTTAGAGACGGTATGATTCTGTCTGATACGTACCTCAGAGACGGTATGATTCTGTCTGATACGTACCTTAGAGACGGTATGATTCTGTCTGTCTGATACGTACCTTAGAGACGGTATGATTCTGTCTGTCTGATACGTACCTCAGAGACGGTATGATTCTGTCTGATACGTACCTTAGAGACGGTATGATTCTGTCTGATACGTACCTCAGAGATGGTATGATTCTGTCTGATACGTACCTCAGAGACGGTATGATTCTGTCTGATACGTACCTTAGAGACGGTATGATTCTGTCTGATACGTACCTTAGAGACGGTATGATTCTGTCTGATACGTACCTTAGAGACGGTATGATTCTGTCTGATACGTACCTTAGAGACGGTATGATTCTGTCTGATACGTACCTCAGAGACGGTATGATTCTGTCTGATACGTACCTTAGAGACGGTATGATTCTGTCTGATACGTACCATAGAGACGGTATGATTCTGTCTGATACGTACCTCAGACACGGTATGATTCTGTCTGTCTGATACGTACCTCAGAGACGGTATGATTCTGTCTGTCTGATACGTACCTTAGAGACGGTATGATTCTGTCTGATACGTACCTCAGAGACGGTATGATTCTGTCTGATACGTACCTTAGAGACGGTATGATTCTGTCTGATACGTACCTCAGAGACGGTATGATTCTGTCTGATACGTACCTTAGAGACGGTATGATTCTGTCTGTCTGATACGTACCTTAGAGATGGTATGATTCTGTCTGTCTGATACGTACCTTAGAGACGGTATGATTCTGTCTGATACGTACCTTAGAGACGGTATGATTCTGTCTGATACGTACCTTAGAGACGGTATGATTCTGTCTGATACGTACCTCAGAGACGGTATGATTCTGTCTGTCTGATACGTACCTTAGAGACGGTATGATTCTGTCTGATACGTACCTCAGAGACGGTATGATTCTGTCTGTCTGATACGTACCTCAGAGACGGTATGATTCTGTCTGTCTGATACGTACCTTAGAGACGGTATGATTCTGTCTGATACGTACCTTAGAGACGGTATGATTCTGTCTGATACGTACCATAGAGACGGTATGATTCTGTCTGATACGTACCTCAGACACGGTATGATTCTGTCTGTCTGATACGTACCTCAGAGACGGTATGATTCTGTCTGTCTGATACGTACCTCAGAGACGGTATGATTCTGTCTGATACGTACCTTAGAGACGGTATGATTCTGTCTGACACGTACCTCAGAGACGGTATGATTCTGTCTGATACGTACCTCAGAGACGGTATGATTCTGTCTGATACGTACCTCAGAGACGGTATGATTCTGTCTGTCTGATAAGTACCTTAGAGACGGTGTGATTCTGTCTGATACGTACCTCAGAGACGGTATGATTCTGTCTGTCTGATACGTACCTCAGAGACGGTATGATTCTGTCTGTCTGATACGTACCTCAGAGACGGTATGATTCTGTCTGTCTGATACGTACCTCAGAGACGGTATGATTCTGTCTGATACGTACCTTAGAGACGGTATGATTCTGTCTGATACGTACCTCAGAGACGGTATGATTCTGTCTGATACGTACCTCAGAGACGGTAAGATTCTGTCTGATACGTACCTCAGAGACGGTATGATTCTGTCTGATACGTACCTCAGAGACGGTATGATTCTGTCTGATACGTACCTTAGAGACGGTATGATTCTGTCTGATACGTACCTTAGAGACGGTATGATTCTGTCTGTCTGATAAGTACCTTAGAGACGGTATGATTCTGTCTGATACGTACCTCAGAGACGGTATGATTCTGTCTGTCTGATACGTACCTTAGAGACGGTATGATTCTGTCTGATACGTACCTTAGAGACGGTATGATTCTGTCTGATACGTACCTCAGAGACGGTATGATTCTGTCTGTCTGATACGTACCTTAGAGACGGTATGATTCTGTCTGATACGTACCTTAGAGACGGTATGATTCTGTCTGATACGTACCTTAGAGACGGTATGATTCTGTGTGATACGTACCTTAGAGACGGTATGATTCTGTCTGATACGTACCTTAGAGACGGTATGATTCTGTCTGATACGTACCTTAGAGACGGTATGATTCTGTCTGATACGTACCTTAGAGACGGTATGATTCTGTCTGATACGTACCTTAGAGACGGTATGATTCTGTCTGATACGTACCTCAGAGACGGTATGATTCTGTCTGATACGTACCTTAGAGACGGTATGATTCTGTCTGATACATACCTTAGAGACGGTATGATTCTGTCTGATACGTACCTTAGAGACGGTATGATTCTGTCTGATACGTACCATAGAGACGGTATGATTCTGTCTGATACGTACCATAGAGACGGTATGATTCTGTCTGATACGTACCTCAGAGACGGTATGATTCTGTCTGTCTGATACGTACCTTAGAGACGGTATGATTCTGTCTGTCTGATACGTACCTTAGAGACGGTATGATTCTGTCTGATACGTACCTCAGAGACGGTATGATTCTGTCTGATACGTACCTTAGAGACGGTATGATTCTGTGTGATACGTACCTTAGAGACGGTATGATTCTGTCTGATACGTACCTTAGAGACGGTATGATTCTGTCTGATACGTACCTCAGAGACGGTATGATTCTGTCTGATACGTACCTTAGAGACGGTATGATTCTGTCTGTCTGATACGTACCTTAGAGATGGTATGATTCTGTCTGTCTGATACGTACCTTAGAGACGGTATGATTCTGTCTGATACGTACCTCAGAGACGGTATGATTCTGTCTGTCTGATACGTATCAGAGACGGTATGATTCTGTCTGATACGTACCTTAGAGACGGTATGATTCTGTCTGATACGTACCTTAGAGACGGTATGATTCTGTCTGATACGTACCTCAGAGACGGTATGATTCTGTCTGATACGTACCTCAGAGACGGTATGATTCTGTCTGTCTGATAAGTACCTTAGAGACGGTATGATTCTGTCTGATACGTACCTCAGAGACGGTATGATTCTGTCTGTCTGATACGTACCTTAGAGACGGTATGATTCTGTCTGATACGTACCTCAGAGACGGTATGATTCTGTCTGTCTGATACGTACCTCAGAGACGGTATGATTCTGTCTGTCTGATACGTACCTCAGAGACGGTATGATTCTGTCTGATACGTACCTCAGAGACGGTATGATTCTGTCTGTCTGATACGTACCTCAGAGACGGTATGATTCTGTCTGATACGTACCTTAGAGACGGTATGATTCTGTCTGATACGTACCTCAGAGATGGTATGATTCTGTCTGATACGTACCTCAGAGACGGTATGATTCTGTCTGATACGTACCTTAGAGACGGTATGATTCTGTCTGATACGTACCTTAGAGACGGTATGATTCTGTCTGATACGTACCTTAGAGACGGTATGATTCTGTCTGATACGTACCTTAGAGACGGTATGATTCTGTCTGATATGTACCATAGAGACGGTATGATTCTGTCTGATACGTACCTCAGACACGGTATGATTCTGTCTGTCTGATACGTACCTCAGAGACGGTATGATTCTGTCTGTCTGATACGTACCTTAGAGACGGTATGAATCTGTCTGATACGTACCTTAGAGACGGTATGATTCTGTCTGATACGTACCTCAGAGACGGTATGATTCTGTCTGATACGTACCTTAGAGACGGTATGATTCTGTCTGATACGTACCTTAGAGACGGTATGATTCTGTCTGATACGTACCTCAGAGACGGTATGATTCTGTCTGATACGTACCTTAGAGACGGTATGATTCTGTCTGTCTGATACGTACCTTAGAGATGGTATGATTCTGTCTGTCTGATACGTACCTTAGAGACGGTATGATTCTGTCTGATACGTACCTCAGAGACGGTATGATTCTGTCTGTCTGATACGTACCTCAGAGACGGTATGATTCTGTCTGATACGTACCTTAGAGACGGTATGATTCTGTCTGATACGTACCTTAGAGACGGTATGATTCTGTCTGATACGTACCTCAGAGACGGTATGATTCTGTCTGTCTGATACGTACCTCAGAGACGGTATGATTCTGTCTGATACGTACCTTAGAGACGGTATGATTCTGTCTGATACGTACCTCAGAGATGGTATGATTCTGTCTGATACGTACCTCAGAGACGGTATGATTCTGTCTGATACGTACCTTAGAGACGGTATGATTCTGTCTGATACGTACCTTAGAGACGGTATGATTCTGTCTGATACGTACCTTAGAGACGGTATGATTCTGTCTGATACGTACCTTAGAGACGGTATGATTCTGTCTGATACGTACCTCAGAGACGGTATGATTCTGTCTGATACGTACCTTAGAGACGGTATGATTCTGTCTGATACGTACCATAGAGACGGTATGATTCTGTCTGATACGTACCTCAGACACGGTATGATTCTGTCTGTCTGATACGTACCTCAGAGACGGTATGATTCTGTCTGTCTGATACGTACCTTAGAGACGGTATGATTCTGTCTGATACGTACCTCAGAGACGGTATGATTCTGTCTGATACGTACCTTAGAGACGGTATGATTCTGTCTGATACGTACCTTAGAGACGGTATGATTCTGTCTGATACGTACCTCAGAGACGGTATGATTCTGTCTGATACGTACCTTAGAGACGGTATGATTCTGTCTGTCTGATACGTACCTTAGAGATGGTATGATTCTGTCTGTCTGATACGTACCTTAGAGACGGTATGATTCTGTCTGATACGTACCTTAGAGACGGTATGATTCTGTCTGATACGTACCTTAGAGACGGTATGATTCTGTCTGATACGTACCTCAGAGACGGTATGATTCTGTCTGATACGTACCTTAGAGACGGTATGATTCTGTCTGATACGTACCTTAGAGACGGTATGATTCTGTCTGATACGTACCTTAGAGACGGTATGATTCTGTCTGATACGTACCTTACAGACGGTATGATTCTGTCTGATACGTACCTTAGAGACGGTATGATTCTGTCTGATACGTACCTTAGAGACGGTATGATTCTGTCTGATACGTACCTCAGAGACGGTATGATTCTGTCTGTCTGATACGTACCTTAGAGACGGTATGATTCTGTCTGATACGTACCTCAGAGACGGTATGATTCTGTCTGTCTGATACGTACCTCAGAGATGGTATGATTCTGTCTGTCTGATACGTACCTTAGAGACGGTATGATTCTGTCTGATACGTACCTTAGAGACGGTATGATTCTGTCTGATACGTACCATAGAGACGGTATGATTCTGTCTGATACGTACCTCAGACACGGTATGATTCTGTCTGTCTGATACGTACCTCAGAGACGGTATGATTCTGTCTGTCTGATACGTACCTCAGAGACGGTATGATTCTGTCTGATACGTACCTTAGAGACGGTATGATTCTGTCTGATACGTACCTTAGAGACGGTATGATTCTGTCTGATACGTACCTCAGAGACGGTATGATTCTGTCTGATACGTACCTCAGAGACGGTATGATTCTGTCTGATACGTACCTCAGAGACGGTATGATTCTGTCTGTCTGATAAGTACCTTAGAGACGGTGTGATTCAGTCTGATACGTACCTCAGAGACGGTATGATTCTGTCTGTCTGATACGTACCTCAGAGACGGTATGATTCTGTCTGTCTGATACGTACCTCAGAGACGGTATGATTCTGTCTGATACGTACCTTAGTGACGGTAAGATTCTGTCTGATACGTACCTTAGAGACGGTATGATTCTGTCTGATACGTACCTCAGAGACGGTATGATTCTGTCTGATACGTACCTCAGAGACGGTAAGATTCTGTCTGATACGTACCTCAGAGACGGTATGATTCTGTCTGATACGTACCTCAGAGACGGTATGATTCTGTCTGATACGTACCTCAGAGACGGTATGATTCTGTCTGATACGTACCTTAGAGACGGTATGATTCTGTCTGTCTGATAAGTACCTTAGAGACGGTATGATTCTGTCTGATACGTACCTCAGAGACGGTATGATTCTGTCTGTCTGATACGTACCTTAGAGACGGTATGATTCTGTCTGATACGTACCTTAGAGACGGTATGATTCTGTCTGATACGTACCTCAGAGACGGTATGATTCTGTCTGTCTGATACGTACCTTAGAGACGGTATGATTCTGTCTGATACGTACCTTAGAGACGGTATGATTCTGTCTGATACGTACCTTAGAGACGGTATGATTCTGTGTGATACGTACCTTAGAGACGGTATGATTCTGTCTGATACGTACCTTAGAGACGGTATGATTCTGTCTGATACGTACCTTAGAGACGGTATGATTCTGTCTGATACGTACCTTAGAGACGGTATGATTCTGTCTGATACGTACCTTAGAGACGGTATGATTCTGTCTGATACGTACCTCAGAGACGGTATGATTCTGTCTGATACGTACCTCAGAGACGGTATGATTCTGTCTGATACATACCTTAGAGACGGTATGATTCTGTCTGATACGTACCTTAGAGACGGTATGATTCTGTCTGATACGTACCATAGAGACGGTATGATTCTGTCTGATACGTACCATAGAGACGGTATGATTCTGTCTGATACGTACCTCAGAGACGGTATGATTCTGTCTGTCTGATACGTACCTTAGAGACGGTATGATTCTGTCTGTCTGATACGTACCTTAGAGACGGTATGATTCTGTCTGATACGTACCTCAGAGACGGTATGATTCTGTCTGATACGTACCTTAGAGACGGTATGATTCTGTCTGTCTGATACGTACCTTAGAGATGGTATGATTCTGTCTGTCTGATACGTACCTTAGAGACGGTATGATTCTGTCTGATACGTACCTCAGAGACGGTATGATTCTGTCTGTCTGATACGTATCAGAGACGGTATGATTCTGTCTGATACGTACCTTAGAGACGGTATGATTCTGTCTGATACGTACCTTAGAGACGGTATGATTCTGTCTGATACGTACCTCAGAGACGGTATGATTCTGTCTGTCTGATACGTACCTTAGAGACGGTATGATTCTGTCTGATACGTACCTCAGAGACGGTATGATTCTGTCTGTCTGATACGTACCTCAGAGACGGTATGATTCTGTCTGTCTGATACGTACCTCAGAGACGGTATGATTCTGTCTGATACGTACCTTAGAGACGGTATGATTCTGTCTGTCATATACGTACCTCAGAGATGGTATGATTCTGTCTGATACGTACCTTAGAGACGGTATGATTCTGTCTGATACGTACCTTAGAGACGGTATGATTCTGTCTGATACGTACCTTAGAGACGGTATGATTCTGTCTGATACGTACCTTAGAGACGGTATGATTCTGTCTGATACGTACCTTAGAGATGGTATGATTCTGTCTGATACGTACCTTAGAGACGGTATGATTCTGTCTGATACGTACCTCAGAGACGGTATGATTCTGTGTGATACGTACCTCAGAGACGGTATGATTCTGTCTGATACGTACCTTAGAGACGGTATGATTCTGTCTGATACGTACCTCAGAGACGGTATGATTCTGTGTGATACGTACCTCAGAGACGGTATGATTCTGTCTGATACGTACCTTAGAGACGGTATGATTCTGTCTGATACGTACCTTAGAGACGGTATGATTCTGTCTGTCTGATACGTACCTTAGAGACGGTATGATTCTGTCTGATACGTACCTCAGAGACGGTATGATTCTGTCTGATACGTGTGTGTGTATCTATGGTAACGTGTGTATCTACATTAACGTGTATATCTCTGTTTTAATGTGTGTGTATCTATATTAACGTGTATATCTCTGTTTAATGTGTGTATCTATGGTAACGTGTATATCTCTGTTTTTAATGTGTGTGTATCTATATTAACGTGTATATCTCTGTTTAATGTGTGTATCTATGGTAACGTGTATATCTCTGTTTAATGTGTGTATATCTATATTAACGTGTATATCTCTGTTTAATGTGTGTATATCTCTGTTTAATGTGTGTGTATCTATATTAACGTGTATATCTCTGTTTAATGTGTGTATATCTCTGTTTAATGTGTGTGTATCTATATTAACGTGTACATCTCTGTCTCCTGCAGGTACTCACCACGGCCCGACGCTGTGGGCGGGGACGAACTCAGGGAGTGTGTATGCTTACGCGTTAGAGGTTCCGGGTGTTGGGTCGGGCCGCGTGTCCGGCCGTGGGGGTCCGGGAGGTCCGGGGGGGGGTCCGGGGAGCGGCTGTGTGGAGGCCGTGTTGGGTAAAGAGATCCAGCTGATGCACAGAGCTCCAGTCGTGTCCGTCTGCGTTCTGGACGGACGGGGGAAACCGCTACCGGAACCTTACCAAGCCTCTCTGGACCTGGCTGCCGCTCCGGACACGACTAACCCACACTCTGTCCTCATCGCTTCAGAGGAACAACTCAAGGTGTTTACACACACACACACACACACACACACACACACACACACACACACACACACACACACAGGACACACACACACCTACACACACCTACACACACACACACACACACACACACACACACACACACACACAGGACACACACACACCTACACACACCTACACACACACACACACACACACACACACATACACACACACATACACACATACACACACACACACACACCTTTTGGAAGGAACTCGTCAGTGTTAACAGGTGTATTGTGTTAACAGGTGTGTTGTGTTAACAGGTGTGTTGTGTTGACAGGTGTATTGTGTTAACAGGTGTATTGTGTTGACAGGTGTATTGGGTTGACAGGTGTGTTGGGTTGACAGGTGTATTGTGTTAACAGGTGTATTGTGTTAACAGGTGTGTTAACAGGTGTATTGTGTTGACAGGTGTAAACAGGTGTATTGTGTTGACAGGTGTGTTGACAGGTGTATTGTGTTGACAGGTGTATTGTGTTAACAGGTGTGTTAACAGGTGTATTGTGTTGACAGGTGTAAACAGGTGTATTGTGTTGACAGGTGTGTTGACAGGTGTATTGTGTTGACAGGTGTATTGTGTTAACAGGTGTATTGTGTTGACAGGTGTATTGTGTTAACAGGTGTGTTAACAGGTGTATTGTGTTGACAGGTGTATTGTGTTGACAGGTGTGTTAACAGGTGTATTGTGTTGACAGGTGTATTGTGTTAACAGGTGTGTTAACAGGTGTATTGTGTTAACAGGTGTATTGTGTTGACAGGTGTATTGTGTTAACAGGTGTGTTAACAGGTGTATTGTGTTGACAGGTGTATTGTGTTGACAGGTGTATTGTGTTGACAGGTGTGTTGACAGGTGTATTGTGTTAACAGGTGTGTTGTGTTAACAGGTGTATTGTGTTGACAGGTGTGTTGACAGGTGTATTGTGTTAACAGGTGTGTTGTGTTAACAGGTGTATTGTGTTGACAGGTGTATTGTGTTGACAGGTGTATTGTGTTAACAGGTGTGTTGTGTTAACAGGTGTGTTGTGTTAACAGGTGTATTGTGTTAACAGGTGTATTGTGTTAACAGGTGTGTTAACAGGTGTATTGTGTTGACAGGTGTATTGTGTTGACAGGTGTGTTAACAGGTGTATTGTGTTGACAGGTGTGTTAACAGGTGTATTGACAGGTGTATTGTGTTAACAGGTGTATTGTGTTGACAGGTGTATTGTGTTGACAGGTGTGTTAACAGGTGTATTGTGTTAACAGGTGTGTTAACAGGTGTATTGTGTTGACAGGTGTGTTAACAGGTGTATTGTGTTGACAGGTGTGTTAACAGGTGTATTGTGTTGACAGGTGTGTTGACAGGTGTATTGTGTTGACAGGTGTATTGTGTTAACAGGTGTGTTAACAGGTGTATTGTGTTAACAGGTGTGTTAACAGGTGTATTGTGTTGACAGGTGTTCAGTCTTCCTAAGGTCGGTGCGAAGACCAAGTTCAAGCTGACGGCTCATGAGGGTTGTCGCGTGCGGAGGGTTGCCACGGTGACGGTGTGTTCCACGGCCCAGGAGGACTACAGTGAGACCAGTCTGGTCTGTCTGACGAACCTGGGAGATCTTCACCTGTTTAATGTACCTGTCCTACGACCACAGGTAGGGGGGGGTCTGACTAACCTGGGAGACCTTCACCTGTTTAATGTACCTGTCCTACGACCACAGGTAGGGGGGGGGGTCTGACTAACCTGGGAGATCTTCACCTGTTTAACGTACCTGTCCTACGACCACAGGTAGGGGGGGGTCTGACTAACCTGGGAGACCACCTGTTTAATGTACCTGTCCTACGACCACAGGTAGGGGGGGGGTCTGACTAACCTGGGAGATCTTCACCTGTTTAATGTACCTGTCCTACGACCACAGGTAGGGGGGGGGGTCTGACTAACCTGGGAGATCTTCACCTGTTTAACGTACCTGTCCTACGACCACAGGTAGGGGGGGGTCTGACTAACCTGGGAGACCTTCACCTGTTTAATGTACCTGTCCTACGACCACAGGTAGGGGGGGGTCTGACGAACCTGGGAGATCTTCACCTGTTTAATGTACCTGTCCTACGACCACAGGTAGGGGGGGGTCTGACTAACCTGGGAGATCTTCACCTGTTTAATGTACCTGTCCTACGACCACAGGTGGGGGGGGTCTGACTAACCTGGGAGATCTTCACATGTTTAATGTACCTGTCCTACGACCACAGGTAGGGGGGGGGCTGACGTACGTGTGTGTGTGTGTGTGTGTGTGTGTGTGTGTGTGTGTGTTAACTTCTCAGCAGTGAAATGTCGTCACAAAAAACAGAAATACAGCTAAATGAAGCACTAACCTTTGACGATCTTCACCAGATGACACTCCTAGGACATTATTGTACACAATACATGTATGTTTTGCTCGATAAAGTTCATATTTATATCCAAAAACCCCATTTTTTACATTGGCGTGTAATGTTCAGAAAATGTAGTCCCACCAAAAACATCTGGTGAATGAGCACATCAATTTACAAAAATACTCATCATAAACGTTGATAAAATTTACAACAGTTATTGAAAGAATTATAGATATACACTTCTCCTTAATGCAACCGCTGTGTCAGATTTTAAAATAGCTTTACGGAGAAAGCAAATTTTTCAATATTCTGATTACAGAGATCAGCCATCATCACGGCGAGCTATACAGTTACCCGCCAAGTTCTGGAGTCAACTAAACTCAGAATTAGTATTATAAATATTCTCTTACCTTTGCTGATCTTCGTCGGAATACACTCCCAGGACTCCCACTTCCACAAGAAATGTTGTTTTTGTTCTAAATAATCCATATTTATGTCCAAATACCTCCGTTTTGTTTGCGCGTTCAGGTCGCTTATCCAAAGGCATAACGCGCGAGCGCAGTACCAAAGACGAAAAGTCAAAAAAGTTCCATTAACGTTCGTAGAAACATGTCAAACGATGTTTACAATCAATCTTTAGGGTCTTTTTAACGTAAAACATCGATAATATTCCAAACGGACAATAGCGTATTCATTACAGAGGGGAAAAAGGAGGAGAGGCGTGCCAACGTGCCCGCGCAGTAAACAACTCACTGGTCACAGGCAGTCCACTGATTGACTGAGCTCCCTATTCTCTGCCCAGTAACAGGAGAAGGATGAAACATGCTTCTAAAGGCTGTTGACAGCCAATGGAAGCCTTAGGAAGTGCAACGTGACCCCACAGACACTGTAGTTTGAATAGGGATTAGATAGAACTACAACTCACTTCCTGGTTGGATTTTTGTGTCAGGTTTTTGCCTGTCATATGAGTTCTGTTATACTCACAGACATCATTCAAACAGTTTTAGAAACTTCAGAGTGTTTTCTATCCAAATCTACTAATAATATGTATATCCTACCTTCTGGGCCTGAGTAGCAGGCAGTTTAAATTGGGCACGTCATTCATCCGAATTTCCGAATACTTCCCCCTGTCACTAAAACGTTAACCTCCGTCTGTCTGTAGGTGCGTTATGACTGTATCCGTAAAGAGGACATCAGCGGCATCGCTTCCTGTGTCTTCACGAAGAACGCCCAGGGTGAGAACGCGCACGCACGCACGCACGCACGCACACACACACACACACACACTGCAAAACACACACACACACACACACACACACACTGCAAAACACACGCACACACGCACACACACACACACACACACACACACACACACACACACACACACACACACACACACACACACACTGCAAAACACACACACACACACACACACACACACACACACACACACACATACACTGCAAAACACACAGCAATATTGTTGATATGTTTCCGTCTGTCTCTGTGTGTGTGTAGGGTTCTACCTGATCTCTCTCTGTGTGTGTAGGGTTCTACCTGATCTCTCTCTGTGTGTGCAGGGTTCTACCTGATCTCTCTCTCTGTGTGCAGGGTTCTACCTGATCTCTCTCTGTGTGCAGGGTTCTACCTGATCTCTCTCTGTGTGTGTAGGGTTCTACCTGATCTCTCTCTCTGTGTGTGCAGGGTTCTACCTGATCTCTCTCTGTGTGTGTAGGGTTCTACCTGATCTCTCTCTGTGTGTGTAGGGTTCTACCTGATCTCTCTCTGTGTGTGCAGGGTTCTACCTGATCTCTCTCTGTGTGTGCAGGGTTCTACCTGATCTCTCTCTGTGTGTGTGTGTAGGGTTCTACCTGATCTCTCTCTGTGTGTGCAGGGTTCTACCTGATCTCTCTCTGTGTGTGTGCAGGGTTCTACCTGATCTCTCTCTGTGTGTGTGTGCAGGGTTCTACCTGATCTCTCTCTCTGTGTGTGCAGGGTTCTACCTGATCTCTCTCTGTGTGTGTGTGTAGGGTTCTACCTGATCTCTCTCTGTGTGTGTGTGTAGGGTTCTACCTGATCTCTCTCTGTGTGTGTGTGTAGGGTTCTACCTGATCTCTCTCTGTGTGTGTAGGGTTCTACCTGATCTCTCTCTGTGTGTGTAGGGTTCTACCTGATCTCTCTCTGTGTGTGTAGGGTTCTACCTGATCTCTCTCTGTGTGTGCAGGGTTCTACCTGATCTCTCTCTGTGTGTGTAGGGTTCTACCTGATCTCTCTCTGTGTGTGCAGGGTTCTACCTGATCTCTCTCTGTGTGTGTGTAGGGTTCTACCTGATCTCTCTCTGTGTGTAGGGTTCTACCTGATCTCTCTCTGTGTGTAGGGTTCTACCTGATCTCTCTCTGTGTGTGTGTGCAGGGTTCTACCTGATCTCTCTCTGTGTGTGTAGGGTTCTACCTGATCTCTCTCTGTGTGTGTAGGGTTCTACCTGATCTCTCTCTGTGTGTGTAGGGTTCTACCTGATCTCTCTCTGTGTGTGTAGGGTTCTACCTGATCTCTCTCTGTGTGTGCAGGGTTCTACCTGATCTCTGTGTGTGTGCAGGGTTCTACCTGATCTCTCTCTGTGTGTGTGTGTAGGGTTCTACCTGATCTCTCTCTGTGTGTGTAGGGTTCTACCTGATCTCTCTCTGTGTGTGTAGGGTTCTACCTGATCTCTCTCTGTGTGTGCAGGGTTCTACCTGATCTCTCTCTGTGTGTGTAGGGTTCTACCTGATGTCTCTCTGTGTGTGTAGGGTTCTACCTGATCTCTCTCTGTGTGTGTAGGGTTCTACCTGATCTCTCTCTGTGTGTGTAGGGTTCTACCTGATCTCTCTCTGTGTGTGTAGGGTTCTACCTGATGTCTCTCTGTGTGTGTAGGGTTCTACCTGATCTCTCTCTGTGTGTGTGTGTAGGGTTCTACCTGATCTCTCCATCAGAGTACCAGCGTTTCTCCCTGTCAGCTAAAGTCATCACTGAACCTCTGTGTGCTGTGGAGCTGGAGCGACCGCTGGACCAAATCATCAGGTCACTACACTAACGTCCTCACACCTCCTGTCCTCTCCTGTCCTCACACCTCCCGTCCTCTCCCGTCCTCACACCTCCTGTCCTCTCCTGTCCTCACACTTCCTGTCCTCACACCTCCCGTCCTCTCCCGTCCTCACACCTCCTGTCCTCTCCTGTCCTCACACCTCCTGTCCTCTCCTGTCCTCACACCTCCTGTCCTCACACCTCCTGTCCTCACACCTCCTGTCCTCTCCTGTCCTCACTCCTCCTGTCCTCTCTTGTCCTCACACCTCCTGTGTTAATATGGAGTTGGTCCCCCCTTTGCTGCTATAACAGCCTCCTCTCTTCAGGGAAGGCATTAATATGGAGTTGGTCCCCCCTTTGCTGCTATAACAGCCTCCACTCTTCAGGGAAGTCATTAATATGGAGTTGGTCCCCCCTTTGCTGCTATAACAGCCTCCACTCTTCAGGGAAGTCATTAATATGGAGTTGGTCCCCCCTTTGCTGCTATAACAGCCTCCACTCTTCAGGGAAGGCATTAATATGGAGTTGGTCCCCCCCTTTGCTGCTATAACAGCCTCCACTCTTCTGGGAAGGCATTAATATGGAGTTGGTCCCCCTTTGCTGCAATAACAGCCTCCACTCTTCAGGGAAGGCATTAATATGGAGTTGGTCCCCCCTTTGCTGCTATAACAGCCTCCACTCTTCTGGGAAGGCATTAATATGGAGTTGGTCCCCCCCTTTGCTGCAATAACAGCCTCCACTCTTCAGGGAAGGCATTAATATGGAGTTAGTCCCCCCTTTGCTGCTATAACAGCCTCCACTCTTCTGGGAAGGCATTAATATGGAGTTGGTCCCCCCCCTTTACTGCTATAACAGCCTCTACTCTTCAGGGAAGTCATTAATATGGAGTTGGTCCCCCCTTTGCTGCTATAACAGCCTCCACTCTTCAGGGAAGGCATTAATATGGAGTTGGTCCCCCCTTTGCTGCTATAACAGCCTCCACTCTTCAGGGAAGGCATTAATATGGAGTTGGTCCCCCCCTTTGCTGCTATAACAGCCTCCACTCTTCAGGGAAGGCATTAATATGGAGTTAGTCCCCCTTTGCTGTTATAACAGCCTCCACTCTTCAGGGAAGTCATTAATATGGAGTTGGTCCCCCCTTTGCTGCTATAACAGCCTCCACTCTTCAGGGAAGTCATTAATATGGAGTTGCCCCCCCCTTTGCTGCTATAACAGCCTCCACTCTTCTGGGAAGTCATTAATATGGAGTTGGTCCCCCCTTTGCTGCTATAACAGCCTCCACTCTTCAGGGAAGGCATTAATATGGAGTTGGTCCCCCCTTTGCTGCTATAACAGCCTCCACTCTTCAGGGAAGTCATTAATATGGAGTTGGTCCCCCCTTTGCTGCTATAACAGCCTCCACTCTTCAGGGAAGTCATTAATATGGAGTTGGTCCCCCCTTTGGTGCTATAACAGCCTCCACTCTTCTGGGAAGGCATTAATATGGAGTTGGTCCCCCCCTTTGCTGCTATTACAGCCTCCACTCTTCTGGGAAGGCATTAATATGGAGTTGGTCCCCCCTTTGCTGCTATTACAGCCTCCACTCTTCAGGGAAGTCATTAATATGGAGTTGGTCCCCCCCTTTGCTGCTATAACATCCTCCACTCTTCTGGGAAGTCATTAATATGGAGTTGGTCCCCCCTTTGCTGCTATAACAGCCTCCACTCTTCAGGGAAGGCATTAATATGGAGTTGGTCCCCCCTTTGCTGCTATAACAGCCTCCACTCTTCTGGGAAGTCATTAATATGGAGTTGGTCCCCCCTTTGCTGCTATAACAGCCTCCACTCTTCAGGGATTTCATTAATATGGAGTTGGTCCCCCCCTTTGCTGCTATAACAGCCTCCACTCTTCAGGGAAGTCATTAATATGGAGTTGGTCCCCCCTTTGCTGCTATAACAGCCTCCACTCTTCAGGGAAGTCATTAATATGGAGTTGGTCCCCCCTTTGCTGCTATAACAGCCTCCACTCTTCAGGGATTTCATTAATATGGAGTTGGTCCCCCCTTTGCTGCTATAACAGCCTCCACTCTTCAGGGAAGTCATTAATATGGAGTTGGTCCCCCCCTTTGCTGCTATTACAGCCTCCACTCTTCTGGGAAGTCATTAATATGGAGTTGGTCCCCCTTTGCTGCTATAACAGCCTCCACTCTTCAGGGAAGGCATTAATATGGAGTTGGTCCCCCCTTTGCTGCTATAACAGCCTCCACTCTTCAGGGAAGTCATTAATATGGAGTTGGTCCCCCCTTTGCTGCTATAACAGCCTCCACTCTTCAGGGAACTCATTAATATGGAGTTGGTCCCCCCTTTGCTGCTATAACAGCCTCCTCTCTTCTGGGAAGGCATTAATATGGAGTTGGTCCCCCCCCTTTGCTGCTATAACAGCCTCCACTCTTCAGGGAAGGCATTAATATGGAGTTGGTCCCCCCTTTGCTGCTATAACAGCCTCCACTCTTCAGGGAAGGCATTAATATGGAGTTGGTCCCCCCTTTGCTGCTATAACAGCCTCCACTCTTCAGGGAAGGCATTAATATGGAGTTGGTCCCCCCCTTTGCTGCTATAACAGCCTCCACTCTTCTGGGAAGTCATTAATATGGAGTTGGTCCCCCCTTTGCTGCTATAACAGCCTCCACTCTTCAGGGAAGTCATTAATATGGAGTTGGTCCCCCCCTTTGCTGCTATAACAGCCTCCACTCTTCAGGGATTTCATTAATATGGAGTTGGTCCCCCCTTTGCTGCTATAACAGCCTCCACTCTTCAGGGAAGTCATTAATATGGAGTTGGTCCCCCCCCCTTTGCTGCTATTACAGCCTCCACTCTTCTGGGAAGTCATTAATATGGAGTTGGTCCCCCCTTTGCTGCTATAACAGCCTCCACTCTTCAGGGAAGGCATTAATATGGAGTTGGTCCCCCCTTTGCTGCTATAACAGCCTCCACTCTTCAGGGAAGTCATTAATATGGAGTTGGTCCCCCCCTTTGCTGCTATAACAGCCTCCACTCTTCAGGGAACTCATTAATATGGAGTTGGTCCCCCCTTTGCTGCTATAACAGCCTCCTCTCTTCTGGGAAGGCATTAATATGGAGTTGGTCCCCCCCCTTTGCTGCTATAACAGCCTCCACTCTTCAGGGAAGGCATTAATATGGAGTTGGTCCCCCCCTTTGCTGCTATAACAGCCTCCACTCTTCAGGGAAGGCATTAATATGGAGTTGGTCCCCCCTTTGCTGCTATAACAGCCTCCACTCTTCAGGGAAGGCATTAATATGGAGTTGGTCCCCCCTTTGCTGCTATAACAGCCTCCACTCTTCTGGGAAGTCATTAATATGGAGTTGGTCCCCCCTTTGCTGCTATAACAGCCTCCACTCTTCAGGGAAGTCATTAATATGGAGTTGGTCCCCCCCTTTGCTGCTATAACAGCCTCCACTCTTCAGGGAAGGCATTAATATGGAGTTGGTCCCCCCTTTGCTGCTATAACAGCCTCCACTCTTCAGGGAAGGCATTAATATGGAGTTAGTCCCCCTTTGCTGCTATAACAGCCTCCACTCTTCTGTGAAGGCTTTCCACTAGATGTTGGTACATTGCTGCAGAGACTTGCTTCCATTCAGCCACAAGAACATTAGTGAGGTCGGGGCACTGATGTTGGGGCGATTAGGTCCTGGCTCGCAGTCGGCGTTCCAATTCATCCAAAAGGTGTTCGATGGGGTTGAGGTCAGGGCTCTGTGCAGGTCCAGTCAAGTTCTTCCACAATGATCTCGACAAACCATTTCTGTATGGACCTCGCGCACAAAGGGGGGCGTTGTCATGCTGAAACAGGAAAGGGCCTTCCCCCCAAATTAATCTCTCAACATCAGATTCCACAAACAAATAAGGAATATACTTTTAAAAATAATAATAATAATAATATAAATAATACATTATATCAAATACAGACGTGTAGCAAATACATTTATTTATTTATTAACATTTATTTGACATTTTTTTTTGTTTGTTTTGCATACGGTTTAATGATTCTAAATTGTTTTCCGAATCAGATTTAAAAAAAAAAAAAAAAAATTGCCTTTTTTTTTTTTGTTCTTCATAAATTTTGATACATTTTTATTTGTGTAAAATCAATTGGAATCAGTGTGTAGTAAAAATAATATGTTAAACTTAAGATATTTCAACGGTTGTATGTATTTTTGTGGCCAAGATAGATAGATATATATATATATTAGTTTTACATCCAGTCCAGAACACCTCACTATGTAAACAATTACAAAAATATTAAAAAATAATTGTTCAATAGATTCAGTTTCTAGTCCACCAGGTCTGTATTTAGAAATCAAGCCGTGAATCTGTGTGAAGTGATCCGAGCACGGCGCTCGTTTTACATCATCAAAAACCGATGAAGCCCAACAAAATATCGCAGAGGGGAACAGACTTTCCTGTCGAAAATATCCCTTAATAAACAATTGTTGGAATTTCTTATCTAGTTAAACCTATGCTAAATTCACCTGGATATCGGTTACAATCAGAGATATATTACAAAATTATATTCTGAAGTAAAGATTTTATCCCGCTAGGTATATAAACTTTTAATAAACAGTGTCATATTCCTTGCTTGCCGTAAATTATCTCCGCGTTAAATAGATTCCAACTAATGCTAAATAATTGGCTGACAAGGACAATGTTTTTCCAGGAACCAATTACATCTTGTTTCTATGTAAAATCGACCCGTTATCCCATAAATAAAACATTTATCAGGTGAAAAGTTGTGTTTATACAGAAAAGCCCAACACATTAAAGGAAGTTTACCCCCCACGATATATAAACTTCACAGGAAGTTTACCCCCCACGATATATAAACTTTCACAGGAAGTTTACCCCCACGATATATAAACTTTACAGGAAGTTTACCCCCACGATATATAAACTTCACAGGAAGTTTACCCCCACGATATATAAACTAAACAGGAAGTTTACCCCCCCACGATATATAAACTAAACAGGAAGTTTACCCCACGATATATAAACTTCACAGGATGTTTACCCCCCACGATATATAAACTTCACAGGAAGTTTACCCCCACGATATATAAACTTTCACAGGAAGTTTACCCCCCCCACGATATATAAACTTTCACAGGAAGTTTACCCCCACGATATATAAACTTTCACAGGAAGTTTACCCCCACGATATATAAACTTTCACAGGATGTTTACCCCCCACGATATATAAACTTTACAGGAAGTTTACCCCCCACGATATATAAACTTTCACAGGAAGTTGTTACCCAGGTATCGACAACAACGACAGTGAGCTACTGCTCTGATGCTGTTCTCTGTCTCCGTAGCGACGACGCAGCCGTGCCTCTCCGGGCCAACGGAACTCACCGGAACCAGGCTGAAGGTAACGTGGAGAACGATTCTCACATCGGTCCTTCTGCTAACAGTTTACTAGCCCTGCTGTTAACCAATCCCCCCCTTTCACATGACCTCAGTCTGACCTCTAACCCCTGCCCCCCCCCCCCCCCAGGGTTAACCGAGGACCCCCAGTGTGGCCTGTCCTCCTCACCTCCCCCCTCCCCTCTGGACTCCCCCCTCAGCATGGCTGACCTCAGCCTGGACACTACCGGAGAACTCACAGTAGAGGACGTCAGGGACTTCATCACGTAAGATATGACATTAACGTGTTTTACGTCATTTAACAGACGTTCTCATCCAGAGACTTATTTACATTAACGTGTTTTACGTCATTTAACAGACGTTCTCATCCAGAGACTTAGTTACATTAACGTGTTTTACGTCATTTAACAGACGTTCTCCTCCAGAGACTTAGTTACATTAACGTGTTTTACGTCATTTAACAGACGTTCTCATCCAGAGACTTAGTTACATTAACGTGTTACGTCATTTAACAGACGTTCTTAATGGGAACAGCTAGCATAGGGCTAAATGTGCCAGGTTATGTAATGGGAACAGCTAGCGTAGGGCCCAAATGTGCCAGGTTATGTAATGGGAACAGCTAGCATAGGGCTAAATGTGCCAGGTTATGTAATGGGAACAGCTAGCATAGGGCTAAACGTGCCAGGTTATGTAATGGGAACAGCTAGCGTAGGGCTAAATGTGCCAGGTTATGTAATGGGAACAGCTAGCGTAGGGCTAAATGTACCAGGTTATGTAATGGGAACAGCTAGCGTAGGGCTAAATGTACCAGGTTATGTAATGGGAACAGCTAGCATAGGGCTAAATGTGCCAGGTTATGTAACGGGAACAGCTAGCGTAGGGCTAAATGTGCCAGGTTATGTAATGGGAACAGCTAGCATAGGGCTAAATGTGCCAGGTTATGTAATGGGAACAGCTAGCATAGGGCTAAATGTACCAGGTTATGTAATGGGAACAGCTAGCATAGGGCTAAATGTGCCAGGTTATGTAATGGGAACAGCTAGCATAGGGCCCAAATGTGCCAGGTTATGTAATGGGAACAGCTAGCATAGGGCTAAATGTGCCAGGTTATGTAATGGGAACAGCTAGCATAGGGCTAAACGTGCCAGGTTATGTAATGGGAACAGCTAGCGTAGGGCTAAATGTACCAGGTTATGTAATGGGAACAGCTAGCGTAGGGCTAAATGTACCAGGTTATGTAACGGGAACAGCTAGCGTAGGGCTAAATGTGCCAGGTTATGTAATGGGAACAGCTAGCATAGGGCTAAATGTGCCAGGTTATGTAAATGGAACAGCTAGCATAGGGCTAAATGTGCCAGGTTATGTAATGGGAACAGCTAGCGTAGGGCTAAATGTGCCAGGTTATGTAACGGGAACAGCTAGCATAGGGCTAAATGTGCCAGATAATATAATGGGAACAGCTAGCATAGGGCTAAATGTGCCAGGTTATGTAATGGGAACAGCTAGCATAGGGCTAAATGTGCCAGGTTATGTAACGGGAACAGCTAGCATAGGGCTAAATGTGCCAGGTTATGTAATGGGAACAGCTAGCATAGGGCCCAAATGTGCCAGGTTATGTAATGGGAACAGCTAGCATAGGGCTAAATGTGCCAGGTTATGTAATGGGAACAGCTAGCATAGGGCTAAATGTACCAGGTTATGTAATGGGAACAGCTAGCATTGTAGCCTTTGATCACATGCGACTGTGTCAATGATTTTAATTGGCTGATGCTTAAACGTTTTATAATAGTCGTAAGTATGGACCCCTGGGTTTTTGGAAAATGGGCCGGGACACACCCAGACACGTTAACACGAACACGTCGACGTCTGATTTACACGTGTGTGTGTGTGTGTGTGTGTGTGTGTGTGTGTGTGTAGTACCGTGGACGAGGTAGAGAATAACTTGAGGAACATCACAGAGGATGGAATCCTCATCACCTGAACAGGTAACTACACTACACACACACACACTATACACACACACACACACACACACACACACACACACACACACACACACACACACACACACACACACACACACACACACACACTACACACACACACACTACACACACACACACACACACTATACACTACACACACACACTGACTATACACACACACGTTATACCCCCCTACCCCAGGGTTCTCCTCGTTATACCCCCCTACCCCAGGGTTCTCCTCGTTATACCCCCCTACCCCAGGGTTCTCCTCGTTATACCCCCCTACCCCAGGGTTCTCCTCGTTATACCCCCCTACCCCAGGGTTCTCCTCGTTATACCCCCTACCCCAGGGTTCTCCTCGTTATACCCCCCCTACCCCAGGGTTCCCCTCGTTATCCCCCCTACCCCAGGGTTCCCCTCGTTATTCCCCCTACTCCATGGTTCTCCTCGTTATACCCCCTACCCCAGGGTTCTCCTCGTTATACCCCCTACCCTAGGGTTCTCCCCTACCCCAGGGTTCTCCTCGTTATACCCCCCTACCCCAGGGTTCTCCTCGTTATACCCCCTACCCCAGGGTTCCCCTCGTTATACCCCCTACCCCAGGGTTCCCCTCGTTATACCCCCCTACCCCAGGGTTCTCCCCCTACCCCAGGGTCCCCTCGTTATACCCCCTACCCCAGGGTTCTCCTCGTTATACCCCCCTACCCCAGGGTTTCCCTCGTTATACCCCCCTACCCCAGGGTTCCCCTCGTTATACCCCCCTACCCCAGGGTTCTCCTCGTTATATCCCCTACCCCAGGGTTCCCCTCGTTATACCCCCTACCCCAGGGTTCCCCTCGTTATACCCCCTACCCCAGGGTTCCCCTCGTTATACCCCCTACCCCAGGGTTCCCCTCGTTATACCCCCCTACCCCAGGGTTCTCCTCGTTATACTCCCTACCCCAGGGTTCCCCTCGTTATACCCCCTACCCCAGGGTTCTCCCCTACCCCAGGGTTCTCCTCGTTATACCCCCTACCCCAGGGTTCTCCTCGTTATACCCCCTACCCCAGGGTTCTCCCCTACCCCAGGGTTCCCCTCGTTATACCCCCTACCCCAGGGTTCTCCCCTACCCCAGGGTTCTCCTCGTTATACCCCCCTTCCCCAGGGTTCTCCTCGTTCTACCCCCTACCCCAGGGTTCCCCTCGTTATACCCCCTACCCCAGGGTTCCCCTCGTTATACCCCCCTACCCCAGGGTTCCCCTCGTTATACCCCCTACCCCAGGGTTCCCCTCGTTATACCCCCCTACCCCAGGGTTCCCCTCGTTAATACCCCTACCCCAGGGTTCCCCTCGTTATACCCCCTACCCCAGGGTTCTCCCCTACCCCAGGGTCCCCTCGTTATACCCCCTACCCCAGGGTTCTCCACGTTAACCCCCTACCCCAGGGTTCTCCTCGTTATACCCCCCTACCCCAGGGTTCCCCTCGTTATTCCCCCCTACCCCAGGGTTCTCCCCTACCCCAGGGTTCTCCTCGTTATACCCCCTACCCCAGGGTTCTCCTCGTTCTACCCCCCTACCCCAGGGTTACCCTCGTTATATCCCTACCCCAGGGTTCCCCTCGTTATACCCCCCTACCCCAGGGTTCCCCTCGTTATACCCCCCACCCCAGGGTTCTCCTCGTTATACCCCCTACCCCAGGGTTTTCCCCTACCCCAGGGTTCTCCCCTACCCCAGGGTTCTCCTCGTTATACCCCCTACCCCAGGGTTCTCCTCGTTTCTAACGCGGCGAGGCCAGACTGACGCGCCTGTTTCTGACGCAGACCTACTGTCTGTCTGTCCACCAGGTCTGTGGGAGGATCTGGACGACGGACAGACATCATGTGATGCCTCCTGCCACCATTACTCCTCCTCTCCTCCCCCCCCCCATCACGGGCCTCCCAGTCCTGGGGTTGTTGGACTGACCATGTGACCACTTCAGCTACTGAGGAAAGGACTGAAGGATATCATGATGGACTGTTATCCAACCGCTGAGACACACTACACCTGGTCCTCCCTCCTCTTTCTCCCTCCACCTCTATCTATCCTTCCCTTCATCCTCCCTCCTTCCCTTCATCCCTCCCTCCTTCCCTTCAGCCCCCTCCATCCCTCCCTACTCCCTCCATCCCACCCTCCCTACTCCCTCCCTCCTTCATCCCTCCTTCATCCCCTCTTCATCCCTCCTCCATCCCTCCTCTATCCCTCCCTCCACCCCTCCCTCATCCCTCCTCTACCCCTCCCTCCATCCCTCCCTCATCCCTCCTCTACCCCTCCCTCCATCCTCCCTTCATCCCTCCATCCATCCCTCCCTCCACCCCTCCTCTACCCCTCCCTCCATCCCTCCCTCCATCCCTCCTTCATACCCCTCCCTCCATCCCTCCTCTACCCCTCCCTCCATCCCTCCTTCATCCCTCCTTCATCCTCCCCTTCATCCCCCTCCATCCCTCCCTCCACCCCTCCTCTACCCCTCCCTCCATCCCTCCTTCATACCCCTCCCTCCATCCCTCCTCTACCCCTCCCTCCATCCCTCCTTCATCCCTCCTTCATCCTCCCTTCATCCCTCCTCCATCCCTCCCTCCACCCCTCCTCCATCCCTCCCTCCATCCCTCCTTCATACCCCTCCCTCCATCCCTCCTCTACCCCTCCCTCCATCCCTCCTTCATCCCTCCTTCATCCTCCCTTCATCCCCCTCCATCCCTCCCTCCACCCCTCCCTCCATCCCTCCTTCATACCCCTCCCTCCATCCCCCTCCATCCCTCCCTCCTTCCCTCCCTCCATCCATCCCTCCTCTATCCCTACTCCTCCCTCCTTCCATCCCTCCATCCCTCCTTCATCCCTCCTCTACCCCTCCCTCCACCCCTCCTCTACCCCTCCCTCCATCCCTCCTCTATCCCTCCCTCCACCCCTCCTCTACCCCTCCCCCCTCATCCCTCCTCTATCCCTCCCTCCATCCCTCCTCTACCCCTCCCTCCATCCCTCCTTCATCCCCCCTCCATCCCTCCCTCCACCCCTCCTCTACCCCTCCCTCCATCTCTCATCCCTTCAACTGTGAACATAGAGGGATGAAGGTATAACCTAATGTTGAGTAGAGAGATGCCTAACACGGTGAAGTATACAGCATTACCTTTCCCCAGTATTACATGTTATTAACATGAAGGAACTAACCATGCAGGTTTTTCTATTGATGATGTTGCTATAGATACACTATGTTTTCTATACGTCTGAGAAATGCTATTTTATATTCTAGGTAGTCTGGAGCGCTAAGCTAACGGTTAGCTAAATGCTATCTGTCTAGCGCTAACGGTTAGCTAAATGCTATCTGTCTAGAGCTAACGGTTAGCTAAATGCTATCTGTCAAGAGCTAACGGTTAGCTAGCTGTCTGTCTAGAGCTAACGGTTAGCTAGCTGTCCGTCTAGAGCTAACGGTTAGCTAAATGCTATCTGTCAAGCGCTAACGGTTGGCTAACTCTGTCAAGCGCTAACGGTTGGCTAACTCTGTCAAGCGCTAACGGTTAGCTAGCTGTCTGTCTAGAGCTAACGGTTAGCTAGCTGTCTGTCTAGAGCTAACGGTTAGCTAGCTAATTGTCTAGAGATAACGGTTAGCTAACTGTCTGTCTAGAGCTAACAGTTGGCTAAATGCTATCTGTCAAGAGCGCTAACTGAATTGTTTGAATAATGGAGGGAATTCAGGCCGGCTGAATCTCAATAGTCTGAAGATGCTTCCTCCCTTCTCTTCCTCTCGCCTCCTCACCCCTCCTTCGTCCTCCCTCCATCCCCCTTCATCCCTCCTCTACCCCTCCCTCCATCCCTCCTTCATCCTCCCTTCATCCCTCCTCCATCCCTCCCTCCACCCCTCCTCTACCCCTCCCTCCATCTCTCATCCCTTCAACTGTGAACATAGAGGGATGAAGGTATAACCTAATGTTGAGTAGAGAGATGCCTAACACAGTGAAGTATACAGCATTACCTTTCCCCAGTATTACATGTTATTAACATGAAGGAACTAACCATGCAGGTTTTTCTATTGATGATGTTGCTATAGATACACTATGTTTTCTATACGTCTGAGAAATGCTATTTTATATTCTAGGTAGTCTGGAGCGCTAAGCTAACGGTTAGCTAAATGCTAACGGTTAGCTAAATGCTATCTGTCTAGAGCTAACGGTTAGCTAAATGCTATCTGTCTAGAGCTAACGGTTAGCTAAATGCTATCTGTCTAGAGCTAACGGTTAGCTAGCTGTCTGTCTAGAGCTAACGGTTAGCTAAATGCTATCTGTCTAGCGCTAACGGTTAGCTAAATGCTATCTGTCTAGCGCTAACGGTTAGCTAAATGCTATCTGTCTAGAGCTAACGGTTAGCTAAATGCTATCTGTCAAGAGCTAACGGTTGGCTAACTCTGTCTAGAGCTAACGGTTGGCTAACTGTCTGGAGCTAACGGTTGGCTAACGGTTAGCTAGCTGTCTGTCTAGAGCTAACGGTTAGCTAGCTAATTGTCTAGAGATAACGGTTAGCTAACTGTCTGTCTAGAGCTAACAGTTGGCTAAATGCTATCTGTCAAGAGCACTAACTGAATTGTTTGAATAATGGAGGGAATTCAGGCCGGCTGAATCTCAATAGTCTGAAGATGCTTCCTCCCTTCTCTTCCTCTCGCCTCCTCACCCCTCCTTCGTCCTCACCCCTCCTCCCTCCATCCCCCTTCATCCCTCCTCTATCCCTCCCTCCCTCCACCCCTCCTCTACCCCTCCCCCCTCATCCCCCCTCCTTCCATCCCTCTATCCCTCCCTCCATCCCTCCTCTACCCCTCCCTCCATCCCTCCTTCATCCCTCCTCCATCCCTCCCTCCACCCCTCCTCTACCCCTCCCTCCATCCCTCCTTCATCCTCCCTTCATCCCCCTCCATCCCTCCCTCCACCCCTCCTCTACCCCTCCCTCCATCTCTCATCCCTTCAACTGTGAACATAGAGGGATGAAGGTATAACCTAATGTTGAGTAGAGAGATGCCTAACACAGTGAAGTATACAGCATTACCTTTCCCCAGTATTACATGTTATTAACATGAAGGAACTAACCATGCAGGTTTTTCTATTGATGATGTTGCTATAGATACACTATGTTTTCTATACGTCTGAGAAATGCTATTTTATATTCTAGGTAGTCTGGAGCGCTAAGCTAACGGTTAGCTAAATGCTAACGGTTAGCTAAATGCTATCTGTCTAGAGCTAACGGTTAGCTAAATGCTATCTGTCTAGAGCTAACGGTTAGCTAAATGCTATCTGTCAAGAGCTAACGGTTAGCTAGCTGTCTGTCTAGAGCTAACGGTTAGCTAGCTGTCTGTCTAGAGCTAACGGTTAGCTAGCTGTCCGTCTAGAGCTAACGGTTAGCTAAATGCTATCTGTCAAGCGCTAACGGTTGGCTAACTCTGTCAAGCGCTAACGGTTGGCTAACTCTGTCAAGCGCTAACGGTTAGCTAGCTGTCTGTCTAGAGCTAACGGTTAGCTAGCTGTCTGTCTAGAGCTAACGGTTAGCTAGCTAATTGTCTAGAGATAACGGTTAGCTGTCTGTCTAGAGCTAACAGTTGGCTAAATGCTATCTGTCAAGAGCGCTAACTGAATTGTTTGAATAATGGAGGGAATTCAGGCCGGCTGAATCTCAATAGTCTGAAGATGCTTCCTCCCTTCTCTTCCTCTCGCCTCCTCACCCCTCCTTCATCCTCACCCCTCCTCCCTCCATCCCCCTCCATCCCTCCTCTACCCCTCCCTCCATCCCTCCTTCATCCCTCCTTCATCCCTCCCTCCACCCCTCCTCTACCCCTCCCTCCATCTCTCATCCCTTCAACTGTGAACATAGAGGGATGAAGGTATAACCTAATGTTGAGTAGAGAGATGCCTAACACAGTGAAGTATACAGCATTACCTTTCCCCAGTATTACATGTTATTAACATGAAGGAACTAACCATGCAGGTTTTTCTATTGATGATGTTGCTATAGATACACTATGTTTTCTATACGTCTGAGAAATGCTATTTTATATTCTAGGTAGTCTGGAGCGCTAAGCTAACGGTTAGCTAAATGCTAACGGTTAGCTAAATGCTATCTGTCTAGAGCTAACGGTTAGCTAAATGCTATCTGTCAAGAGCTAACGGTTAGCTAGCTGTCTGTCTAGAGCTAACGGTTAGCTAAATGCTATCTGTCAAGCGCTAACGGTTGGCTAACTCTGTCAAGCGCTAACGGTTGGCTAACTCTGTCAAGCGCTAACGGTTAGCTAGCTGTCTGTCTAGAGCTAACGGTTAGCTAGCTGTCTGTCTAGAGCTAACGGTTAGCTAGCTAATTGTCTAGAGATAACGGTTAGCTAACTGTCTGTCTAGAGCTAACAGTTGGCTAAATGCTATCTGTCAAGAGCACTAACTGAATTGTTTGAATAATGGAGGGAATTCAGGCCGGCTGAATCTCAATAGTCTGAAGATGCTTCCTCCCTTCTCTTCCTCTCGCCTCCTCACCCCTCCTTCGTCCTCACCCCTCCTCCCTCCATCCCCCTTCATCCCTCCTCTATCCCTCCCTCCTTCCCTCCCTCCATCCATCCCTCCTCTATCCCTACTCCCTCCCTCCTTCCATCCCTCCATCCCTCCTTCATCCCTCCTTCATCCTCCCTTCATCCCTCCTCCATCCCTCCCTCCACCCCTCCTCTACCCCTCCCTCCATCTCTCATCCCTTCAACTGTGAACATAGAGGGATGAAGGTATAACCTAATGTTGAGTAGAGAGATGCCTAACACAGTGAAGTATACAGCATTACCTTTCCCCAGTATTACATGTTATTAACATGAAGGAACTAACCATGCAGGTTTTTCTATTGATGATGTTGCTATAGATACACTATGTTTTCTATACGTCTGAGAAATGCTATTTTATATTCTAGGTAGTCTGGAGCGCTAAGCTAACGGTTAGCTAAATGCTATCTGTCTAGCGCTAACGGTTAGCTAAATGCTATCTGTCTAGAGCTAACGGTTAGCTAAATGCTAACGGTTAGCTAGCTGTCTGTCTAGAGCTAACGGTTAGCTAGCTGTCCGTCTAGAGCTAACGGTTAGCTAAATGCTATCTGTCTAGAGCTAACGGTTAGCTAAATGCTATCTGTCAAGAGCTAACGGTTGGCTAACTCTGTCTAGAGCTAACGGTTAGCTAGCTGTCTGTCTAGAGCTAACGGTTAGCTAGCTGTCTGTCTAGAGCTAACGGTTAGCTAGCTGTCTGTCTAGCGCTAACGGTTAGCTAAATGCTATCTGTCTAGAGCTAACGGTTAGCTAAATGCTATCTGTCAAGAGCTAACGGTTGGCTAACTGTCTAGAGCTAACGGTTAGCTAGCTGTCTGTCTAGAGCTAACGGTTAGCTAACTGTCTAGAGCTAACGGTTGGCTAACGGTTGGCTAACGGTTAGCTAACTGTCTGTTTAGAGCTAACGGTTAGCTAGCTGTCTGTCTAGAGCTAACGGTTAGCTAATTGTCTAGAGCTAACAGTTGGCTAAATGCTATCTGTCAAGAGCACTAACTGAATTGTTTGAATAATGGAGGGAATTCAGGCCGGCTGAATCTCAATAGTCTGAAGATGCTTCCTCCCTTCTCTTCCTCTCGCCTCCTCACCCCTCCTTCGTCCTCACCCCTCCCCCCTCATCCCTCCTCTATCCCTCCCTCCATCCCTCCTCTACCCCTCCCTCCATCCCTCCTTCATCCCTCCTTCATCCTCCCTTCATCCCCCTCCATCCCTCCCTCCACCCCTCCTCTACCCCTCCCTCCATCTCTCATCCCTTCAACTGTGAACATAGAGGGATGAAGGTATAACCTAATGTTGAGTAGAGAGATGCCTAACACAGTGAAGTATACAGCATTACCTTTCCCCAGTATTACATGTTATTAACATGAAGGAACTAACCATGCAGGTTTTTCTATTGATGATGTTGCTATAGATACACTATGTTTTCTATACGTCTGAGAAATGCTATTTTATATTCTAGGTAGTCTGGAGCGCTAAGCTAACGGTTAGCTAAATGCTATCTGTCTAGCGCTAACGGTTAGCTAAATGCTATCTGTCTAGAGCTAACGGTTAGCTAAATGCTAACGGTTAGCTAGCTGTCTGTCTAGAGCTAACGGTTAGCTAAATGCTATCTGTCTAGCGCTAACGGTTAGCTAAATGCTATCTGTCTAGAGCTAACGGTTAGCTAAATGCTATCTGTCAAGAGCTAACGGTTGGCTAACTCTGTCTAGAGCTAACGGTTAGCTAGCTGTCTGTCTAGAGCTAACGGTTAGCTAGCTGTCTGTCTAGAGCTAACGGTTAGCTAAATGCTATCTGTCTAGAGCTAACGGTTAGCTAAATGCTATCTGTCAAGAGCTAACGGTTAGCTAGCTGTCTGTCTAGAGCTAACGGTTAGCTAAATGCTATCTGTCTAGAGCTAACGGTTAGCTAAATGCTATCTGTCAAGAGCTAACGGTTAGCTAGCTGTCTGTCTAGAGCTAACGGTTAGCTAACTGTCTAGAGCTAACGGTTGGCTAACGGTTGGCTAACTGTCTGGAGCTAACGGTTGGCTAACGGTTAGCTAACTGTCTGTTTAGAGCTAACGGTTAGCTAGCTGTCTGTCTAGAGCTAACGGTTAGCTAGCTGTCTGTCTAGAGCTAACAGTTGGCTAAATGCTATCTGTCAAGAGCACTAACTGAATTGTTTGAATAATGGAGGGAATTCAGGCCGGCTGAATCTCAATAGTCTGAAGATGCTTCCTCCCTTCTCTTCCTCTCGCCTCCTCACCCCTCCTTCGTCCTCACCCCTCCTCCCTCCATCCCCCTTCATCCCTCCTCTATCCCTCCCTCCCTCCACCCCTCCTCTACCCCTCCCCCCTCATCCCTCCTCTATCCCTCCCTCCATCCCTCCTCTACCCCTCCCTCCATCCCTCCTTCATCCCTCCTTCATCCTCCCTTCATCCCTCCTCCATCCCTCCCTCCACCCCTCCTCTACCCCTCCCTCCATCTCTCATCCCTTCAACTGTGAACATAGAGGGATGAAGGTATAACCTAATGTTGAGTAGAGAGATGCCTAACACGGTGAAGTATACAGCATTACCTTTCCCCAGTATTACATGTTATTAACATGAAGGAACTAACCATGCAGGTTTTTCTATTGATGATGTTGCTATAGATACACTATGTTTTCTATACGTCTGAGAAATGCTATTTTATATTCTAGGTAGTCTGGAGCGCTAAGCTAACGGTTAGCTAAATGCTATCTGTCTAGCGCTAACGGTTAGCTAAATGCTATCTGTCTAGAGCTAACGGTTAGCTAAATGCTATCTGTCTAGAGCTAACGGTTAGCTAGCTGTCTGTCTAGAGCTAACGGTTAGCTAAATGCTATCTGTCTAGCGCTAACGGTTAGCTAAATGCTATCTGTCAAGAGCTAACGGTTGGCTAACTCTGTCTAGAGCTAACGGTTAGCTAGCTGTCTGTCTAGAGCTAACGGTTAGCTAGCTGTCTGTCTAGAGCTAACGGTTAGCTAAATGCTATCTGTCTAGAGCTAACGGTTAGCTAAATGCTATCTGTCAAGAGCTAACGGTTAGCTAGCTGTCTGTCTAGAGCTAACGGTTAGCTAAATGCTATCTGTCTAGAGCTAACGGTTAGCTAAATGCTATCTGTCAAGAGCTAACGGTTAGCTAGCTGTCTGTCTAGAGCTAACGGTTAGCTAACTGTCTAGAGCTAACGGTTGGCTAACGGTTGGCTAACTGTCTGGAGCTAACGGTTGGCTAACGGTTAGCTAACTGTCTGTTTAGAGCTAACGGTTAGCTAGCTGTCTGTCTAGAGCTAACGGTTAGCTAGCTGTCTGTCTAGAGCTAACAGTTGGCTAAATGCTATCTGTCAAGAGCACTAACTGAATTGTTTGAATAATGGAGGGAATTCAGGCCGGCTGAATCTCAATAGTCTGAAGATGCTTCCTCCCTTCTCTTCCTCTCGCCTCCTCACCCCTCCTTCGTCCTCACCCCTCCTCCCTCCATCCCCCTTCATCCCTCCTCTATCCCTCCCTCCCTCCACCCCTCCTCTACCCCTCCCCCCTCATCCCTCCTCTATCCCTCCCTCCATCCCTCCTCTACCCCTCCCTCCATCCCTCCTTCATCCCTCCTTCATCCTCCCTTCATCCCTCCTCCATCCCTCCCTCCACCCCTCCTCTACCCCTCCCTCCATCTCTCATCCCTTCAACTGTGAACATAGAGGGATGAAGGTATAACCTAATGTTGAGTAGAGAGATGCCTAACACGGTGAAGTATACAGCATTACCTTTCCCCAGTATTACATGTTATTAACATGAAGGAACTAACCATGCAGGTTTTTCTATTGATGATGTTGCTATAGATACACTATGTTTTCTATACGTCTGAGAAATGCTATTTTATATTCTAGGTAGTCTGGAGCGCTAAGCTAACGGTTAGCTAAATGCTATCTGTCTAGCGCTAACGGTTAGCTAAATGCTATCTGTCTAGAGCTAACGGTTAGCTAAATGCTATCTGTCTAGAGCTAACGGTTAGCTAGCTGTCTGTCTAGAGCTAACGGTTAGCTAAATGCTATCTGTCTAGCGCTAACGGTTAGCTAAATGCTATCTGTCTAGCGCTAACGGTTAGCTAAATGCTATCTGTCTAGAGCTAACGGTTAGCTAAATGCTATCTGTCAAGAGCTAACGGTTGGCTAACTCTGTCTAGAGCTAACGGTTGGCTAACTGTCTGGAGCTAACGGTTGGCTAACGGTTAGCTAGCTGTCTGTCTAGAGCTAACGGTTAGCTAGCTAATTGTCTAGAGATAACGGTTAGCTAACTGTCTGTCTAGAGCTAACAGTTGGCTAAATGCTATCTGTCAAGAGCACTAACTGAATTGTTTGAATAATGGAGGGAATTCAGGCCGGCTGAATCTCAATAGTCTGAAGATGCTTCCTCCCTTCTCTTCCTCTCGCCTCCTCACCCCTCCTTCGTCCTCACCCCTCCTCCCTCCATCCCCCCTTCATCCCTCCTCTATCCCTCCCTCCCTCCACCCCTCCTCTACCCCTCCCCCTCATCCCTCCTCTATCCCTCCCTCCATCCCTCCTCTACCCCTCCCTTCATCCTCCCTTCATCCCTCCTCCATCCCTCCCTCCACCCCTCCTCTACCCCTCCCTCCCTCCACCCCTCCTCTACCCCTCCCCCTCATCCCTCCTCTATCCCTCCCTCCATCCCTCCTCTACCCCTCCCTCCATCCCTCCTTCATCCCTCCTCCATCCATCCCCTCCATCCCTCCTCCACCCCTCCTCTACCCCTCCCTTCATCCCCCTCCATCCCTCCCTCCACCCCTCCTCTACCCCTCCCTCCATCTCTCATCCCTTCAACTGTGAACATAGAGGGATGAAGGTATAACCTAATGTTGAGTAGAGAGATGCCTAACACAGTGAAGTATACAGCATTACCTTTCCCCAGTATTACATGTTATTAACATGAAGGAACTAACCATGCAGGTTTTTCTATTGATGATGTTGCTATAGATACACTATGTTTTCTATACGTCTGAGAAATGCTATTTTATATTCTAGGTAGTCTGGAGCGCTAAGCTAACGGTTAGCTAAATGCTATCTGTCTAGCGCTAACGGTTAGCTAAATGCTATCTGTCAAGAGCTAACGGTTAGCTAAATGCTAACGGTTAGCTAGCTGTCTGTCTAGAGCTAACGGTTAGCTAGCTGTCCGTCTAGAGCTAACGGTTAGCTAAATGCTATCTGTCTAGAGCTAACGGTTAGCTAAATGCTATCTGTCAAGAGCTAACGGTTGGCTAACTCTGTCTAGAGCTAACGGTTAGCTAGCTGTCTGTCTAGAGCTAACGGTTAGCTAACTGTCTAGAGCTAACGGTTGGCTAAATGCTATCTGTCAAGAGCGCTAACTGAATTGTTTGAATAATGGAGGGAATTCAGGCCGGCTGAATCTCAATAGTCTGAAGATGCTTCCTCCCTTCTCTTCCTCTCGCCTCCTCACCCCTCCTTCATCCTCACCCCTCCTCCCTCCATCCCTCCCTCCACCCCTCCTCTACCCCTCCCTCCATCTCTCATCCCTTCAACTGTGAACATAGAGGGATGAAGGTATAACCTAATGTTGAGTAGAGAGATGCCTAACACAGTGAAGTATACAGCATTACCTTTCCCCAGTATTACATGTTATTAACATGAAGGAACTAACCATGCAGGTTTTTCTATTGATGATGTTGCTATAGATACACTATGTTTTCTATACGTCTGAGAAATGCTATTTTATATTCTAGGTAGTCTGGAGCGCTAAGCTAACGGTTAGCTAAATGCTATCTGTCTAGCGCTAACGGTTAGCTAAATGCTATCTGTCTAGAGCTAACGGTTAGCTAAATGCTAACGGTTAGCTAGCTGTCTGTCTAGAGCTAACGGTTAGCTAAATGCTATCTGTCTAGCGCTAACGGTTAGCTAAATGCTATCTGTCTAGAGCTAACGGTTAGCTAAATGCTATCTGTCAAGAGCTAACGGTTGGCTAACTCTGTCTAGAGCTAACGGTTAGCTAGCTGTCTGTCTAGAGCTAACGGTTAGCTAGCTGTCTGTCTAGAGCTAACGGTTAGCTAAATGCTATCTGTCTAGAGCTAACGGTTAGCTAAATGCTATCTGTCAAGAGCTAACGGTTAGCTAGCTCTCTGTCTAGAGCTAACGGTTAGCTAAATGCTATCTGTCTAGAGCTAACGGTTAGCTAAATGCTATCTGTCAAGAGCTAACGGTTAGCTAGCTGTCTGTCTAGAGCTAACGGTTAGCTAACTGTCTAGAGCTAACGGTTGGCTAACGGTTGGATAACTGTCTGGAGCTAACGGTTGGCTAACGGTTAGCTAGCTGTCTGTCTAGAGCTAACGGTTAGCTAGCTAATTGTCTAGAGATAACGGTTAGCTAACTGTCTGTCTAGAGCTAACAGTTGGCTAAATGCTATCTGTCAAGAGCACTAACTGAATTGTTTGAATAATGGAGGGAATTCAGGCCGGCTGAATCTCAATAGTCTGAAGATGCTTCCTCCCTTCTCTTCCTCTCGCCTCCTCACCCCTCCTTCGTCCTCACCCCTCCTCCCTCCATCCCCCTTCATCCCTCCTCTATCCCTCCCTCCCTCCACCCCTCCTCTACCCCTCCCCCCTCATCCCTCCTCTATCCCTCCCTCCATCCCTCCTCTACCCCTCCCTCCATCCCTCCTTCATCCCTCCCTTCATCCCTCCTCCATCCCTCCCTCCACCCCTCCTCTACCCCTCCCTCCATCTCTCATCCCTTCAACTGTGAACATAGAGGGATGAAGGTATAACCTAATGTTGAGTAGAGAGATGCCTAACACAGTGAAGTATACAGCATTACCTTTCCCCAGTATTACATGTTATTAACATGAAGGAACTAACCATGCAGGTTTTTCTATTGATGATGTTGCTATAGATACACTATGTTTTCTATACGTCTGAGAAATGCTATTTTATATTCTAGGTAGTCTGGAGCGCTAAGCTAACGGTTAGCTAAATGCTATCTGTCTAGCGCTAACGGTTAGCTAAATGCTATCTGTCTAGAGCTAACGGTTAGCTAAATGCTAACGGTTAGCTAGCTGTCTGTCTAGAGCTAACGGTTAGCTAAATGCTATCTGTCTAGCGCTAACGGTTAGCTAAATGCTATCTGTCTAGAGCTAACGGTTAGCTAAATGCTATCTGTCAAGAGCTAACGGTTGGCTAACTCTGTCTAGAGCTAACGGTTAGCTAGCTGTCTGTCTAGAGCTAACGGTTAGCTAACTGTCTAGAGCTAACGGTTGGCTAACGGTTGGCTAACTGTCTGGAGCTAACGGTTGGCTAACGGTTAGCTAACTGTCTGTTTAGAGCTAACGGTTAGCTAGCTGTCTGTCTAGAGCTAACGGTTAGCTAATTGTCTAGAGCTAACAGTTGGCTAAATGCTATCTGTCAAGAGCACTAACTGAATTGTTTGAATAATGGAGGGAATTCAGGCCGGCTGAATCTCAATAGTCTGAAGATGCTTCCTCCCTTCTCTTCCTCTCGCCTCCTCACCCCTCCTTCGTCCTCACCCCTCCTCCCTTCATCCCTCCTCTATCCCTCCCTCCACCCCTCCTCTACCCCTCCCCCCTCATCCCTCCTCTATCCCTCCCTCCATCCCTCCTCTACCCCTCCCTCCATCCCTCCTTCATCCCTCCTTCATCCTCCCTTCATCCCTCCTCTACCCCTCCCTCCATCCCTCCTTCATCCCTCCTTCATCCCTCCTTCATCCCTCCCTCCACCCCTCCTTCATCCCTCCTTCATCCCTCCTCTACCCCTCCCTCTATCCCTCCCTCCATCCCTCCTCTACCCCTCCCTCCATCCCTCCCTCCACCCCTCCTCTATCCCTCCCTCCATCCCTCCTCTACCCCTCCCTCCATCCCTCCTTCATCCCTCCTTCATCCTCCCTTCATCCCTCCTCCATCCCTCCCTCCACCCCTCCTCTACCCCTCCCTCCATCCCCCTCCATCCCTCCCTCCACCCCTCCTCTACCCCTCCCTCCATCTCTCATCCCTTCAACTGTGAACATAGAGGGATGAAGGTATAACCTAATGTTGAGTAGAGAGATGCCTAACACAGTGAAGTATACAGCATTACCTTTCCCCAGTATTACATGTTATTAACATGAAGGAACTAACCATGCAGGTTTTTCTATTGATGATGTTGCTATAGATACACTATGTTTTCTATACGTCTGAGAAATGCTATTTTATATTCTAGGTAGTCTGGAGCGCTAAGCTAACGGTTAGCTAAATGCTATCTGTCTAGCGCTAACGGTTAGCTAAATGCTATCTGTCTAGAGCTAACGGTTAGCTAAATGCTATCTGTCAAGAGCTAACGGTTAGCTAGCTGTCTGTCTAGAGCTAACGGTTAGCTAGCTGTCTGTCTAGAGCTAACGGTTAGCTAGCTGTCCGTCTAGAGCTAACGGTTAGCTAAATGCTATCTGTCAAGCGCTAACGGTTGGCTAACTCTGTCAAGCGCTAACGGTTGGCTAACTCTGTCAAGCGCTAACGGTTAGCTAGCTGTCTGTCTAGAGCTAACGGTTAGCTAGCTGTCTGTCTAGAGCTAACGGTTAGCTAGCTAATTGTCTAGAGATAACGGTTAGCTAACTGTCTGTCTAGAGCTAACAGTTGGCTAAATGCTATCTGTCAAGAGCACTAACTGAATTGTTTGAATAATGGAGGGAATTCAGGCCGGCTGAATCTCAATAGTCTGAAGATGCTTCCTCCCTTCTCTTCCTCTCGCCTCCTCACCCCTCCTTCATCCTCACCCCTCCTCCCTCCATCCCCCTTCATCCCTCCTCTATCCCTCCCTCCTTCCCTCCCTCCATCCATCCCCTCCTCTATCCCTACTCCCTCCCTCCTTCCATCCCTCCATCCCTCCTTCATCCCTCCTCTACCCCTCCCTCCATCCCTCCTTCATCCCTCCTCCATCCCTCCCTCCACCCCTCCTCTACCCCTCCCTCCATCTCTCATCCCTTCAACTGTGAACATAGAGGGATGAAGGTATAACCTAATGTTGAGTAGAGAGATGCCTAACACAGTGAAGTATACAGCATTACCTTTCCCCAGTATTACATGTTATTAACATGAAGGAACTAACCATGCAGGTTTTTCTATTGATGATGTTGCTATAGATACACTATGTTTTCTATACGTCTGAGAAATGCTATTTTATATTCTAGGTAGTCTGGAGCGCTAAGCTAACGGTTAGCTAAATGCTATCTGTCTAGCGCTAACGGTTAGCTAAATGCTAACGGTTAGCTAGCTGTCTGTCTAGAGCTAACGGTTAGCTAAATGCTATCTGTCTAGCGCTAACGGTTAGCTAAATGCTATCTGTCTAGAGCTAACGGTTAGCTAAATGCTATCTGTCAAGAGCTAACGGTTGGCTAACTCTGTCTAGAGCTAACGGTTAGCTAGCTGTCTGTCTAGAGCTAACGGTTAGCTAGCTGTCTGTCTAGAGCTAACGGTTAGCTAAATGCTATCTGTCTAGAGCTAACGGTTAGCTAAATGCTATCTGTCAAGAGCTAACGGTTAGCTAGCTGTCTGTCTAGAGCTAACGGTTAGCTAAATGCTATCTGTCTAGAGCTAACGGTTAGCTAAATGCTATCTGTCAAGAGCTAACGGTTAGCTAGCTGTCTGTCTAGAGCTAACGGTTAGCTAACTGTCTAGAGCTAACGGTTGGCTAACGGTTGGCTAACTGTCTGGAGCTAACGGTTGGCTAACGGTTAGCTAACTGTCTGTTTAGAGCTAACGGTTAGCTAGCTGTCTGTCTAGAGCTAACGGTTAGCTAGCTGTCTGTCTAGAGCTAACAGTTGGCTAAATGCTATCTGTCAAGAGCACTAACTGAATTGTTTGAATAATGGAGGGAATTCAGGCCGGCTGAATCTCAATAGTCTGAAGATGCTTCCTCCCTTCTCTTCCTCTCGCCTCCTCACCCCTCCTTCGTCCTCACCCCTCCTCCCTCCATCCCCCTTCATCCCTCCTCTATCCCTCCCTCCTTCCCTCCCTCCATCCATCCCTCCTCTATCCCTACTCCCTCCCTCCTTCCATCCCTCCATCCCTCCTTCATCCCTCCTCTACCCCTCCCTCCATCCCTCCTTCATCCCTCCTTCATCCCTCCTCCATCCCTCCCTCCACCCCTCCTCTACCCCTCCCTCCATCTCTCATCCCTTCAACTGTGAACATAGAGGGATGAAGGTATAACCTAATGTTGAGTAGAGAGATGCCTAACACAGTGAAGTATACAGCATTACCTTTCCCCAGTATTACATGTTATTAACATGAAGGAACTAACCATGCAGGTTTTTCTATTGATGATGTTGCTATAGATACACTATGTTTTCTATACGTCTGAGAAATGCTATTTTATATTCTAGGTAGTCTGGAGCGCTAAGCTAACGGTTAGCTAAATGCTATCTGTCTAGCGCTAACGGTTAGCTAAATGCTATCTGTCTAGAGCTAACGGTTAGCTAAATGCTAACGGTTAGCTAGCTGTCTGTCTAGAGCTAACGGTTAGCTAGCTGTCCGTCTAGAGCTAACGGTTAGCTAAATGCTATCTGTCTAGAGCTAACGGTTAGCTAAATGCTATCTGTCAAGAGCTAACGGTTGGCTAACTCTGTCTAGAGCTAACGGTTAGCTAGCTGTCTGTCTAAAGCTAACGGTTAGCTAGCTGTCTGTGTAGAGCTAACGGTTGGCTAACTGTCTGGAGCTAACGGTTAGCTAATTGTCTAGAGCTAACAGTTGGCTAAATGCTATCTGTCAAGAGCGCTAACTGAATTGTTTGAATAATGGAGGGAATTCAGGCCGGCTGAATCTCAATAGTCTGAAGATGCTTCCTCCCTTCTCTTCCTCTCGCCTCCTCACCTCTCCTTCGTCTGCGCAGGAAAAACACAGGACAAGTGAAAGCGGGTATAAAGAGTATATATGATGAGGGAATTAGGTTTCAGGGTGACCAGGACACTTTCAGATGAGAAGGAGGAGAAGACGAGCTGCTTTAGACTGTTGGGACGCTGTCTGGGTGAAGCAGTGTGTTCTGGGTAACAGAGGAGGACCTTGGCACAAGTCAACAATTGAAATGTTTTTAGGTTGAGACCCAGAGGAGACGAGACGGGTTCTACCAAACGATCAGAGAACCTGTCACCATAGTTAACGCTAAGCAGTATTCTGTGGTTTGGGTCACGGGACCACAGGGGACCTCTTGTGTTAAAGGGACCTCATTAAAGACTGTAGCAGAGCAGAGAGGAGGGTCTGTCTCCGCCCGTCTCATTAACTAACCACTCGTAGCCATGGGAACCAGGAACAGAGTCTCTATTTCCTGTAGAGGTGTTGCTGAAGGAGAATGTTAATAAAGTATTTACTCCTAAACTGTCTGTCTGTCTGTGTTAATGAACGTGGCCCTGGAGGTCTGGTGGCTTCCTGTCTGTCTGTCTGTCTGTCTGTCTGTCTGTCTGTCTGTCTGTCTGTCTGTCTGTCTGGTTACTGAACGTGGCCCTGGAGGTCTGGTGGCTTCCTGTCTGTCTGTCTGTCTGTCTGTCTGTCTGTCTGTCTGTCTGTCTGTCTGTCTGTCTGTCTGTCTGTCTGTCTGTCTGTTCTGTCTGTCTGTCTGGTTACTGAACGTGGCCCTGGAGGTCTGGTGGCTTCCTGTCTGTCTGCTTGAGAAACTGGGATCTATGGTTTGTTTTCCTTTAAACAGCCACCTTTATATAGTAATGTCAAACCAAGTAATATAATTTGAGTTGATTCAACTGTATTTCATTATTTTGGTTGGACATTACTATAAGGTGTTATGCCTGTTTTTAACGGCATGACATAACCCCCCACCCCCACCCTACTTTAAGGTGTTATGCCTGTTTTAAACGGCATGACATAACCCCCCCACCCATCACTCCTATTAGATTTTGACCAAGTGATGCTTTAGTTAGCTTCAATTTGTAGTGGCTGTTTAAAATAACAAAGTGTCCGATTCATGTGTTGGCTACATGCAGGGCATTTGGAAAGTATTCAGACCCCTTTGACTTTGCCCACGTTTTGTTACGTTAAACAGCCTTATTCTTAAAATGTATTAAATTTGTTTTTTGACCCCCCCTCATCAATCGACATCACAATACCCCGTAATGACATCACGATACCCCACAATGACATCACGATACCCGACAATGACATCACAATACCCCGTAATGACATCAGAATACCCCACAATGACATCACAATACCCCATAATGACATCACGATACCCGACAATGACATCACAATACCCCGTAATGACATCACAATACCCCATAATGACATCACGATACCCCACAATGACATCACAATACCCCGACAATGACATCACAATACCCCGACAATGACATCACAATACCCCACAATGACATCACAATACCCCATAATGACATCACGATACCCGACAATGACATCACAATACCCCATAATGACAAAGCAAAAACAGATTTTTTTTTAGACAATTTTGCAAATGTATGAATAAAAAAAAAAAAAAAGAAATATAATTTGCATAAGTATTCAGACTCAGTACTTTGTTGAAACGCCTTTGGCAGCGATTACAGCCTTGAGTCTGACGCTACAAGCTTGGCTCACCTGTATTTGGGGAGTTTCTCATGTTCTTCTCCGCTGAGCCTCTCAAGCTCACGCAGAGATTGGCTGTGGGTTTAGGGGTCATTGTCCTGTTGGTGAACATTCGCCCCCCCCCCCCCAGTGAGAGGTCCTGAGCGCTCTGGAGCAGGTTTCCGTCAACTCCGGAGCTCTGTTAGAGTGACCATTTGGGTTCTTCGTCACCTCCCTGACCAAGGCTCTTCTCCCCCGATTGCTCAGTTTGTCCGGGCGGCCAGCTCTAGGATGAGTCTTGGTGGTTCGAATCTTCTTCCATTTAAAGAATGATGGAGGCCACTGTGTTCTTGGGGACCTTCAATGGTGCAGAAATGTTTTGGTGCCCTTCCCCCAGATCTCTGCCTCGACACAATCCTGTCTCGGAGCTCTACGGACAATTCCTTCAACCTCATGGCTTGGATTTTTGCTCTGACATGCACTGTCAACTGTGGGACCTTATATAGACAGGTGTGCGCCTTTCCAAATCATGTCCAATCAAATTGTAGAAACATCTCAAGGATGATCAATGGAAACAGGATGGACCTGAGCTCAACTGAGTCTCATAGCAAAAGGGTCTGAAAACTTACAGTACCAGTCAAAAGTTTGGACACACCTACTCATTTCAGGGTTTCAACGTTCTATACGTTTTCCGTATTGACTGTTAAAGTCATCTGTTAAAGTAATGATGGACTGTCGTTTCTCTTCGCTTGTTTGAGCTGTTCTTGGCATAATATGGACTTGGTATTTTACCAAATAGAGCTTATCTTCTGTATACCAACCCCCTACCTTGTCACAACACAACTGATTGTCTCAAACGCATTAATAAGGAAAGAAACTCCACTAATTAACAAGACACACCTGTTAATTGAAGTGACTACCATTCCAGGTGACTACTTCATGAAGCTGGTTGAGAGAATGTCAAGCTGTCTAGGCAAAAGGTGGCTACTTTGAAGAATTTTAAATATATTATTTTTTTGGGGGTTACTACATGATTCCATATTGTGTTATTTCATAGTTTTGACGTCTTCACTACTATTCTACGATGTAGAAAATATTAAAGAAAAACCCTGGAATGACTGGTACTGTTTATTATAAAGGTATCTGTAATAAAAATTATAAAAACCTGTTTTCGTTTTGTTATTATGGGGTTATTGCCGATGAACATTTTTTTAAAAAATCTATTTAAGAATAAGGCTGTAATGTAACAAAATGTGGGGAAAAATCCAGGGGTCTGACTACTGTCCGAAGGCACATGGTCTCCCGAGTGGCGCAAGAGGCGTCACTACAGTCCCTGGTTCGAATCCAGGCTGCATCACATCCGGCCGTGGATTGGGAGTCCCCATAGGGCGGTGCGTCGTTCGGGTTTGGCCCGGGGTAGACTTATTATTCCCATTTTATCAGAATTGAAATTGTACGACCTTTTAACTTGCAGGGATGTGACATCTAGTCCCAAGTCTTTCAGGACACCTGAGTGTCCCAGCGTCCGTTGGCCTGATCAGTTGCTTTAACCAGCAGCAGACCACCCTGCATCCCGCCGCTGGCTTTAACTAGCAGCGGACCACCCTGCATCCCACCGCTGGCTTTAACTAGCAGCGGACCACCCTGCATCCCACCGCTGGCTTTAACCAGCAGCGGACCACCCTGCATCCCACCGCTGGCTTTAACTAGCAGCGGACCACCCTGCATCCCACCGCTGGCTTTAACCAGCAGCGGACCACCCTGCATCCCACCGCTGGCTTTAACTAGCAGCATACCACCCTGCATCCCACTGCTGGCTTGCTTCTGAAGCTAAGCAGGGTTGGTCCTGGTCAGTCCCTGGATGGGAGACCAGATGCTGCTGGAAGTGGTGTTGGAGGGCCAGTAGGAGGTGCTCTTTCCTCTGGTCTAAAATAAAATATCCCAGTGCCCCAGGGCAGTGATTGGGGACATTGCCCTGTGTAGGGTTCTGTCTTTCGGATGGGATGTCCTGACTCTCTGAGGTCACTAAAGAGCCCATGGTGCTTATCGTAAGAGTAGGGGTGTTAACCCCCTGGTGTCCTGGCTAAAATTCCCAATCTGTCCCTCAGACCATCACGGCCACCTAATCATCCCCAGCTTCCGATTGGCTCATTCATCCCCCTCCTCCTCTCCCCTGTAACTATTCCCCAGGTCGTTGCCGTTTTATTACATGTTAAGAGAGACTCGTTAGTAAAGACTCGTTCCACACACATTGTGGGCGCTGCTCGTTATACGTTTGTATGGTGTCCTGAAAGACTTGGGACTAGACGTCAATTCCGCATAACAGTCACAGCGTTTTCATCGACTTTAACAAATCAAAATCACATTTTATTTGGTCGTATACACAGAGATGTTATTGCAGGTGTTTTCTAACATTTAACAATACCCACAAAGCTGTGGGGAAGTTGATATGATTCAGTTTGCTGCCGTGACGACTGGTCTCCCGTCTCCAGCGATCAGAAGGTAAAATAAATCTAACGTCATTTACGCTGAGCGGACAAAACATTAGGAACACCTTCCTAATGTTGGGAGTTCCACCCCCCCTTCTGCCCTCAATTCTTCGGGACACGGACTCTACAAAGTGTTGAAAGCGTTCCTCAGGGATGCTGGTCCAAAGCTTCCCACAGTTGTATCCGGGTGTCCGTCAGCCAATGGAGGCGAGTGAGTGCTGCAACACCCCTGAAAAATCAGATTTATTTCCCCCCCCCCGACACAAAAAAAAGGTTGAATAGATACAGAAAGTAAATGACCTTGAAAAAGTGTAAAAGCAAAGTCAACTTGAGACCCAGTTAGTAGACAGACAACACGTTTCGTTAAACTTTATTCTCATATAAAACCATTAAATATATAGTGTCTGCAAGTGACATCAGGAGCGTGCGCACAATTACAGCCAGGCGTGCGCACGTAGAGCTGCTGCAGTACAGTAGAAGATGGCAGTCTAGTAAATATACATCTATATCTGGTATGACTATATCTACGGCAAGGCCAGGACCGATCACTGAAACACAGAAATACAGAGTGCTCTCTCTCGTCAGAACGGAGATCTGACCCTTACAGAGGGGGGGGAGGGGAACAGGAAGGAGGAGGGAGGGGAACAGGAAGGAGGAAGGAGAGGAACAGGAAGGAGGAGGGAGAGGAACAGGAAGGAGGAGGGAGGGGAACAGGAAGGAGGGAGGGGAACAGGAAGGAGGAGAACAGGAAGGAGGAGGGAGGGGAACAGGAAGGAGGAGAACAGGAAGGAGGAGAACAGGAAGGAGGGAGGCGGGGGAACAGGAAGGAGGAGGGAGGGGAACAGGAAGGGGGAGAACAGGAAGGAGGAGGGAGGGGAACAGGAAGGAGGAGGGAGGGGAACAGGAAGGAGGGGAACAGGAAGGAGGAGGGAGGGGAACAGGAAGGAGGAGGGAGGGGAACAGGAAGGAGGAGGGAGGGGAACAGGAAGGAGGGGAACAGGAAGGAGGGAGGGGAACAGGAAGGAGGGGAGGGGAACAGGAAGGGGAACATCCAGCAGGTCAAACATGTGCTGATATGATAAAGCGTCTCTTTCAGGTAGAAGACAAAGCTGCATCTATGTAGAGCGGACATGTCTATGCTGTGTGTTTCTACGTGGACGTGTCTATGCTGTGCGTTTCTACGTAGAGCGGGCGTGTCTATGCTGTGTGTTTCTACGTGGACGTGTCTACGCTGTGCGTTTCTACGTGGACGTGTCTACGCTGTGCATTTCTACGCGGGCGGCGTCTTGAAGGCCCCCCAGCCGTGGAAGCATCGTGTGAAGCAGTGGGGTTCGTTCCCCTTCCTGACCAGACGCAGCTTCCTGGGCGTCTCCGACTCCTTAGACCGCATGTGCTGGATGTACACCTGGAGGAGAGACAGAACCACCATTATATTACCATCTGGAGGAGAGACAGAACCACCTGGAGGAGAGACAGAACCACCATTATATTACCACCTGGAGGAGAGACAGAACCACCTGGAGGAGAGACAGAACCACCATTATATTACCATCTGGAGGAGAGACAGAACCACCATTATATTACCATCTGGAGGAGAGACAGAACCACCATTATATTACCATCTGGAGGAGAGACAGAACCACCTGGAGGAGAGACAGAACCACCATTATATTACCATCTGGAGGAGAGACAGAACCACCTGGAGGAGAGACAGAACCACCATTATATTACCACCTGGAGGAGAGACAGAACCACCATTATATTACCATCTGGAGGAGAGACAGAACCACCATTATATTACCATCTGGAGGAGAGACAGAACCACCTGGAGGAGAGACAGAACCACCATTATATTACCATCTGGAGGAGAGACAGAACCACCTGGAGGAGAGACAGAACCACCATTATATTACCATCTGGAGGAGAGACAGAACCACCTGGAGGAGAGACAGAACCACCATTATATTACCATCTGGAGGAGAGACAGAACCACCATTATATTACCACCTGGAGGAGAGACAGAACCACCTGGAGGAGAGACAGAACCACCATTATATTACCATCTGGAGGAGAGACAGAACCACCTGGAGGAGAGACAGAACCACGATTATATTACCACCTGGAGGAGAGACAGAACCACCATTATATTACCATCTGGAGGAGAGACAGAATCACCATTATATTACCATCTGGAGGAGAGACAGAACCACCTGGAGGAGAGACAGAACCACCATTATATTACCACCTGGAGGAGAGACAGAACCACCATTATATTACCATCTGGAGGAGAGACAGAACCACCTGGAGGAGAGACAGAACCACCATTATATTACCATCTGGAGGAGAGACAGAACCACCTGGAGGAGAGACAGAACCACCATTATATTACCATCTGGAGGAGAGACAGAACCACCATTATATTACCACCTGGAGGAGAGACAGAACCACCATTATATTACCATCTGGAGGAGAGACAGAACCACCTGGAGGAGAGACAGAACCACCATTATATTACCACCTGGAGGAGAGACAGAACCACCATTATATTACCACCTGGAGGAGAGACAGAACCACCATTATATTACCATCTGGAGGAGAGACAGAACCACCTGGAGGAGAGACAGAACCACCTGGAGGAGAGACAGAACCACCATTATATTACCACCTGGAGGAGAGACAGAACCACCTGGAGGAGAGACAGAACCACCATTATATTACCATCTGGAGGAGAGACAGAACCACCTGGAGGAGAGACAGAACCACCATTATATTACCATCTGGAGGAGAGACAGAACCACCTGGAGGAGAGACAAAACCATCTGGAGGAGAGACAGAACCACCATTATATTACCACCTGGAGGAGAGACAGAACCACCATTATATTACCACCTGGAGGAGAGACAGAACCACCTGGAGGAGAGACAGAACCACCATTATATTACCACCTGGAGGAGAGACAGAACCACCATTATATTACCACCTGGAGGAGAGACAGAACCATCTGGAGGAGAGACAGAACCACCATTATATTACCATCTGGAGGAGAGACAGAACCACCTGGAGGAGAGACAGAACCACCATTATATTACCACCTGGAGGAGAGACAGAACCACCTGGAGGAGAGACAGAACCACCATTATATTACCACCTGGAGGAGAGACAGAACCACCTGGAGGAGAGACAGAACCACCTGGAGGAGAGACAGAACCACCATTATATTACCATCTGGAGGAGAGACAGAACCACCATTATATTACCATCTGGAGGAGAGACAGAACCACCTGGAGGAGAGACAGAACCACCTGGAGGAGAGACAGAACCACCATTATATTACCACCTGGAGGAGAGACAGAACCACCATTATATTACCACCTGGAGGAGAGACAGAACCACCATTATATTACCACCTGGAGGAGAGACAGAACCACCATTATATTACCATCTGGAGGAGAGACAGAACCACCTGGAGGAGAGACAGAATCACCATTATATTACCATCTGGAGGAGAGACAGAACCACCTGGAGGAGAGACAGAACCACCATTATATTACCACCTGGAGGAGAGACAGAACCACCATTATATTACCATCTGGAGGAGAGACAGAACATATAGTAAAACTATAGACTGACAGACACAGTAAAGATATAGTAAAACAATAGACTGGCAGACTCTATACACAGTAAAGATATAGTAAAACAATAGACTGACAGACACAGTAAAGATATAGTAAAACAATAGACTGGCAGACACAGTAAAGATATAGTAAAACAATAGACTGGCAGACTCTATACACAGTAAAGATATAGTAAAACAATAGACTGACAGACTCTATACACAGTAAAGATATAGTAAAACAATAGACTGGCAGACTCTATACACAGTAAAGATATAGTAAAACAATAGACTGGCAGACTCTATACACAGTAAAGATATAGTAAAACAATAGACTGACAGACTCTATACACAGTAAAGATATAGTAAAACTATAGACTGGCAGACTCAGTAAAGATATAGTAAAACAATAGACTGGCAGACTCTATACTCAGTAAAGATATAGTAAAACAATAGACTGACAGACACAGTAAAGATATAGTAAAACAATAGACTGGCAGACACAGTAAAGATATAGTAAAACAATAGACTGGCAGACACAGTAAAGATATAGTAAAACAATAGACTGACAGACTCTATACACAGTAAAGATATAGTAAAACAATAGACTGACAGACACAGTAAAGATATAGTAAAACAATAGACTGGCAGACTCTAGACACAGTAAAGATATAGTAAAACTATAGACTGGCAGACTCTATACACAGTAAAGATATAGTAAAACTATAGACTGGCAGACTCTATACACAGTAAAGATATAGTAAAACTATAGACTGGCAGACTCTATACACAGTAAAGATATAGTAAAACAATAGACTGACAGACACAGTAAAGATATAGTAAAACAATAGACTGGCATACTCTATACACAGTAAAGATATAGTAAAACAATAGACTGACAGACTCAGTAAAGATATAGTAAAACAATAGACTGACAGACTCTATACACAGTAAAGATATAGTAAAACAATAGACTGGCAGACTCTATACACAGTAAAGATATAGTAAAACTATAGACTGGCAGACACAGTAAAACTATAGACTGGCAGACTCTATACACAGTAAAGATATAGTAAAACAATAGACTGACAGACACAGTAAAGATATAGTAAAACAATAGACTGGCAGACTCTATACACAGTAAAGATATAGTAAAACTATAGACTGGCAGACTCTATACACAGTAAAGATATAGTAAAACAATAGACTGACAGACTCAGTAAAGATATAGTAAAACAATAGACTGACAGACACAGTAAAGATATAGTAAAACAATAGACTGGCAGACACAGTAAAGATATAGTAAAACAATAGACTGACAGACACAGTAAAGATATAGTAAAACAATAGACTGGCAGACTCTAGACACAGTAAAGATATAGTAAAACTATAGACTGACAGACACAGTAAAGATATAGTAAAACAATAGACTGACAGACACAGTAAAGATATAGTAAAACAATAGACTGGCAGACTCTAGACACAGTAAAGATATAGTAAAACTATAGACTGGCAGACTCTATACACAGTAAAGATATAGTAAAACAATAGACTGACAGACACAGTAAAGATATAGTAAAACAATAGACTGACAGACACAGTAAAGATATAGTAAAACTATAGACTGACAGACTCTATACACAGTAAAGATATAGTAAAACAATAGACTGGCAGACTCTATACACAGTAAAGATATAGTAAAACAATAGACTGACAGACACAGTAAAGATATAGTAAAACTATAGACTGACAGACTCTATACACAGTAAAGATATAGTAAAACAATAGACTGGCAGACTCTATACACAGTAAAGATATAGTAAAACAATAGACTGGCAGACTCTATACACAGTAAAGATATAGTAAAACAATAGACTGGCAGACTCTATACACAGTAAAGATATAGTAAAACTATAGACTGACAGACTCAGTAAAGATATAGTAAAACAATAGACTGGCAGACTCTATACACAGTAAAGATATAGTAAAACAATAGACTGGCAGACTCTATACACAGTAAAGATATAGTAAAACAATAGACTGGCAGACACAGTAAAGATATAGTAAAACTATAGACTGGCAGACTCTATACACAGTAAAGATATAGTAAAACAATAGACTGACAGACACAGTAAAGATATAGTAAAACAATAGACTGACAGACACAGTAAAGATATAGTAAAACAATAGACTGACAGACACAGTAAAGATATAGTAAAACTATAGACTGACAGACTCTATACACAGTAAAGATATAGTAAAACAATAGACTGGCAGACTCTATACACAGTAAAGATATAGTAAAACAATAGACTGGCAGACTCTATACACAGTAAAGATATAGTAAAACAATAGACTGGCAGACTCTATACACAGTAAAGATATAGTAAAACTATAGACTGACAGACTCAGTAAAGATATAGTAAAACAATAGACTGGCAGACTCTATACACAGTAAAGATATAGTAAAACAATAGACTGGCAGACTCTATACACAGTAAAGATATAGTAAAACAATAGACTGGCAGACACAGTAAAGATATAGTAAAACAATAGACTGACAGACACAGTAAAGATATAGTAAAACAATAGACTGACAGACTCTATACTCAGTAAAGATATAGTAAAACTATAGACTGACAGACTCTATACACAGTAAAGATATAGTAAAACAATAGACTGGCAGACTCTATACACAGTAAAGATATAGTAAAACAATAGACTGACAGACTCTATACACAGTAAAGATATAGTAAAACAATAGACTGACAGACACAGTAAAGATATAGTAAAACAATAGACTGGCAGACTCTATACACAGTAAAGATATAGTAAAACAATAGACTGGCAGACTCTAGACACAGTAAAGATATAGTAAAACAATAGACTGGCAGACTCTATAAACAGTAAAGATATAGTAAAACAATAGACTGACAGACTCTATAAACAGTAAAGATATAGTAAAACAATAGACTGACAGACACAGTAAAGATATAGTAAAACAATAGACTGGCAGACACAGTAAAGATATAGTAAAACAATAGACTGACAGACACAGTAAAGATATAGTAAAACAATAGACTGACAGACACAGTAAAGATATAGTAAAACAATAGACTGGCAGACTCTATACACAGTAAAGATATAGTAAAACAATAGACTGGCAGACACAGTAAAGATATAGTAAAACAATAGACTGGCAGACTCAGTAAAGATATAGTAAAACAATAGACTGGCAGACTCTATACACAGTAAAGATATAGTAAAACAATAGACTGGCAGACACAGTAAAGATATAGTAAAACAATAGACTGGCAGACTCTATACACAGTAAAGATATAGTAAAACAATAGACTGACAGACACAGTAAAGATATAGTAAAACAATAGACTGACAGACACAGTAAAGATATAGTAAAACAATAGACTGGCAGACTCTATACACAGTAAAGATATAGTAAAACAATAGACTGGCAGACTCTATACACAGTAAAGATATAGTAAAACAATAGACTGGCAGACTCTATACACAGTAAAGATATAGTAAAACAATAGACTGACAGACACAGTAAAGATATAGTAAAACAATAGACTGGCAGACTCTATACACAGTAAAGATATAGTAAAACAATAGACTGGCAGACACAGTAAAGATATAGTAAAACTATAGACTGGCAGACACAGTAAAGATATAGTAAAACAATAGACTGACAGACACAGTAAAGATATAGTAAAACAATAGACTGACAGACACAGTAAAGATATAGTAAAACTATAGACTGACAGACTCTATACACAGTAAAGATATAGTAAAACAATAGACTGGCAGACTCTATACACAGTAAAGATATAGTAAAACAATAGACTGGCAGACTCTATACACAGTAAAGATATAGTAAAACTATAGACTGACAGACTCAGTAAAGATATAGTAAAACAATAGACTGGCAGACTCTATACACAGTAAAGATATAGTAAAACAATAGACTGGCAGACTCTATACACAGTAAAGATATAGTAAAACAATAGACTGGCAGACACAGTAAAGATATAGTAAAACTATAGACTGGCAGACTCTATACACAGTAAAGATATAGTAAAACAATAGACTGACAGACACAGTAAAGATATAGTAAAACAATAGACTGACAGACACAGTAAAGATATAGTAAAACAATAGACTGACAGACTCTATACTCAGTAAAGATATAGTAAAACTATAGACTGACAGACTCTATACACAGTAAAGATATAGTAAAACAATAGACTGGCAGACTCTATACACAGTAAAGATATAGTAAAACAATAGACTGACAGACTCTATACACAGTAAAGATATAGTAAAACAATAGACTGACAGACACAGTAAAGATATAGTAAAACAATAGACTGGCAGACTCTATACACAGTAAAGATATAGTAAAACAATAGACTGGCAGACTCTATACACAGTAAAGATATAGTAAAACTATAGACTGGCAGACTCTATACACAGTAAAGATATAGTAAAACTATAGACTGACAGACTCTAGACACAGTAAAGATATAGTAAAACTATAGACTGGCAGACTCTATACACAGTAAAGATATAGTAAAACAATAGACTGACAGACACAGTAAAGATATAGTAAAACAATAGACTGGCAGACACAGTAAAGATATAGTAAAACAATAGACTGGCAGACACAGTAAAGATATAGTAAAACAATAGACTGGCAGACTCTATACACAGTAAAGATATAGTAAAACAATAGACTGACAGACACAGTAAAGATATAGTAAAACAATAGACTGGCAGACTCTATAAACAGTAAAGATATAGTAAAACAATAGACTGACAGACTCTATAAACAGTAAAGATATAGTAAAACAATAGACTGACAGACACAGTAAAGATATAGTAAAACAATAGACTGACAGACACAGTAAAGATATAGTAAAACAATAGACTGACAGACTCTATACACAGTAAAGATATAGTAAAACAATAGACTGACAGACTCTATAAACAGTAAAGATATAGTAAAACAATAGACTGACAGACACAGTAAAGATATAGTAAAACAATAGACTGACAGACACAGTAAAGATATAGTAAAACAATAGACTGACAGACTCTATACACAGTAAAGATATAGTAAAACAATAGACTGGCAGACTCAGTAAAGATATAGTAAAACAATAGACTGACAGACTCTATACACAGTAAAGATATAGTAAAACAATAGACTGGCAGACTCTATACACAGTAAAGATATAGTAAAACAATAGACTGGCAGACTCTAGATACAGTAAAGATATAGTAAAACAATAGACTGACAGACACAGTAAAGATATAGTAAAACAATAGACTGGCAGACTCTATACACAGTAAAGATATAGTAAAACTATAGAAAACAAATCATTACTGTTTGGGCGGGGGAGGGTCACATATCTCACCTGGCAGGCTTTGAGGCTGAGTTTAATTTCTACCTGACTGGTCTGAGTTCCCACCCACATGTACACCTGACAGAGAGAGAGAGGAAACATTATTACAGGTGTAGTGTCCAGGTGTATATAGATAGACAGGTGTAGTGTCCAGGTGTATATAGATAGACAGGTGTAGTGTCCAGGTGTATATAGATAGACAGGTGTATATAGATAGACAGGTGTGTGTAGTGTCCAGGTGTATATAGATAGACAGGTGTAGTGTCCAGGTGTATATAGATAGACAGGTGTATATAGATAGACAGGTGTAGTGTCCAGGTGTATATAGATAGACAGGTGTGTGTAGTGTCCAGGTGTATATAGATAGACAGGTGTGTGTAGTGTCCAGGTGTATATAGACAGACAGGTGTAGTGTCCAGGTGTATATAGACAGACAGGTGTAGTGTCCAGGTGTATATAGACAGACAGGTGTAGTGTCCAGGTGTATATAGATAGACAGGTGTATATAGATAGACAGGTGTGTGTAGTGTCCAGGTGTATATAGATAGACAGGTGTGTGTAGTGTCCAGGTGTATATAGACAGACAGGTGTGTGTAGTGTCCAGGTGTATATAGACAGACAGGTGTGTGTAGTGTCCAGGTGTATATAGACAGACAGGTGTAGTGTCCAGGTGTATATAGACAGACAGGTGTAGTGTCCAGGTGTATATAGACAGACAGGTGTAGTGTCCAGGTGTATATAGACAGACAGGTGTAGTGTCCAGGTGTATATAGACAGACAGGTGTAGTGTCCAGGTGTATATAGACAGACAGGTGTAGTGTCCAGGTGTATATAGACAGACAGGTGTAGTGTCCAGGTGTATATAGACAGACAGGTGTAGTGTCCAGGTGTATATAGACAGACAGGTGTAGTGTCCAGGTGTATATAGACAGACAGGTGTAGTGTCCAGGTGTATATAGACAGACAGGTGTAGTGTCCAGGTGTATATAGACAGACAGGTGTATATAGACAGACAGGTGTAGTGTCCAGGTGTATATAGACAGACAGGTGTAGTGTCCAGGTGTATATAGACAGACAGGTGTAGTGTCCAGGTGTATATAGACAGACAGGTGTAGTGTCCAGGTGTATATAGACAGACAGGTGTATATAGACAGACAGGTGTAGTGTCCAGGTGTATATAGACAGACAGGTGTAGTGTCCAGGTGTATATAGACAGACAGGTGTATATAGACAGACAGGTGTAGTGTCCAGGTGTATATAGACAGACAGGTGTAGTGTCCAGGTGTATATAGACAGACAGGTGTATATAGACAGACAGGTGTAGTGTCCAGGTGTATATAGACAGACAGGTGTAGTGTCCAGGTGTATATAGATAGACAGGTGTAGTGTCCAGGTGTATATAGACAGACGGGTGTAGTGTCCAGGTGTATATAGACAGACAGGTGTAGTGTCCAGGTGTATATAGACAGACAGGTGTAGTGTCCAGGTGTATATAGACAGACAGGTGTAGTGTCCAGGTGTATATAGACAGACAGGTGTAGTGTCCAGGTGTATATAGATAGACAGGTGTAGTGTCCAGGTGTATATAGACAGACAGGTGTAGTGTCCAGGTGTATATAGACAGACAGGTGTAGTGTCCAGGTGTATATAGACAGACAGGTGTAGTGTCCAGGTGTATATAGATAGACAGGTGTAGTGTCCAGGTGTATATAGACAGACAGGTGTAGTGTCCAGGTGTATATAGACAGACAGGTGTAGTGTCCAGGTGTATATAGACAGACAGGTGTAGTGTCCAGGTGTATATAGACAGACAGGTGTAGTGTCCAGGTGTATATAGACAGACAGGTGTAGTGTCCAGGTGTATATAGACAGACAGGTGTAGTGTCCAGGTGTATATAGACAGACAGGTGTAGTGTCCAGGTGTATATAGACAGACAGGTGTATATAGACAGACAGGTGTAGGGTCCAGGTGTATATAGACAGACAGGTGTAGTGTCCAGGTGTATATAGATAGACAGGTGTAGTGTCCAGGTGTATATAGACAGACAGGTGTAGTGTCCAGGTGTATATAGACAGACAGGTGTAGGGTCCAGGTGTATCTACAGCTCGTCCCACCTCTTGGCCGTTGTCCAGCAGCATGATGTCATCGTCGGCCAGGTCGTCCTGACAGAAGTCGGAACATTTCTCGGACACAGCGAAGAACCCCTTCTCATTGGAGCAGCGGAACAGTCTAGCGGACTTCATGTAGTCCGCGTCCTCATCGTACGCCTTCTGACAGCCAATCCCCACCCAGAAGAAGTTCTCCGGCTCCTCCCCCTCGTTGATCACCTAGGAGACACGAGTATATAGATAGATACCATAGTTACCAGTCAAACTGCCACGGTCAGAGGTTCCATGGTTACCAGTCAAACTGCCACGGTCAGAGGTTCCATGGTTACCAGTCAAACTGCCACGGTCAGAGGTTCCATGGTTACCGGGCAAACTGCCACGGTCAGAGAGAGGTTCCATGGTTACCGGGCAAACTGCCACGGTCAGAGGTTCCATGGTTACCGGTCAAACTGCCACGGTCAGAGAGAGGTTCCATGGTTACCAGTCAAACTGCCACGGTCAGAGGTTCCATGGTTACCAGTCAAACTGCCACGTTCAGAGGTTCCATGGTTACCGGTCAAACTGCCACGGTCAGAGGTTCCATGGTTACCAGTCAAACTGCCACGGTCAGAGGTTCCATGGTTACCAGTCAAACTGCCACGGTCAGAGGTTCCATGGTTACCGGTCAAACTGCCACGGTCAGAGGTTCCATGGTTACCAGTCAAACTGCCACGGTCAGAGGTTCCATGGTTACCGGTCAAACTGCCACGGTCAGAGGTTCCATGGTTACCGGTCAAACTGCCACGGTCAGAGGTTCCATGGTTACCAGTCAAACTGCCACGGTCAGAGGTTCCATGGTTACCGGGCAAACTGCCACGGTCAGAGAGAGGTTCCATGGTTACCGGGCAAACTGCCACGGTCAGAGGTTCCATGGTTACCGGTCAAACTGCCACGGTCAGAGAGAGGTTCCATGGTTACCAGTCAAACTGCCACGGTCAGAGGTTCCATGGTTACCAGTCAAACTGCCACGTTCAGAGGTTCCATGGTTACCGGTCAAACTGCCACGGTCAGAGGTTCCATGGTTACCAGTCAAACTGCCACGGTCAGAGGTTCCATGGTTACCAGTCAAACTGCCACGGTCAGAGGTTCCATGGTTACCGGTCAAACTGCCACGGTCAGAGGTTCCATGGTTACCAGTCAAACTGCCACGGTCAGAGGTTCCATGGTTACCGGTCAAACTGCCACGGTCAGAGGTTCCATGGTTACCAGTCAAACTGCCACGGTCAGAGGTTCCATGGTTACCAGTCAAACTGCCACGGTCAGAGAGAGGTTCCATGGTTACCAGTCAAACTGCCACGGTCAGAGGTTCCATGGTTACCAGTCAAACTGCCACGGTCAGAGGTTCCATGGTTACCAGTCAAACTGCCACGGTCAGAGGTTCCATGGTTACCAGTCAAACTGCCACGGTCAGAGAGAGGTTCCATGGTTACCAGTCAAACTGCCACGGTCAGAGAGAGGTTCCATGGTTACCAGTCAAACTGCCACGGTCAGAGAGAGGTTCCATGGTTACCGGTCAAACTGCCACGGTCAGAGAGAGGTTCCATGGTTACCGGTCAAACTGCCACGGTCAGAGGTTCCATGGTTACCGGTCAAACTGCCACGGTCAGAGAGAGGTTCCATGGTTACCGGTCAAACTGCCACGGTCAGAGAGAGGTTCCATGGTTACCAGTCAAACTGCCACGGTCAGAGAGAGGTTCCATGGTTACCAGTCAAACTGCCACGGTCAGAGGTTCCATGGTTACCGGTCAAACTGCCACGGTCAGAGGTTCCATGGTTACCGGTCAAACTGCCACGGTCAGAGGTTCCATGGTTACCGGTCAAACTGCCACGGTCAGAGAGAGGTTCCATGGTTACCAGTCAAACTGCCACGGTCAGAGAGAGGTTCCATGGTTACCAGTCAAACTGCCACGGTCAGAGGTTCCATGGTTACCAGTCAAACTGCCACGGTCAGAAAGAGGTTCCATGGTTACCAGTCAAACTGCCACGGTCAGAGAGAGGTTCCATGGTTACCAGTCAAACTGCCACGGTCAGAGAGAGGTTCCATGGTTACCAGTCAAACTGCCACGGTCAGAGAGAGGTTCCATGGTTACCAGTCAAACTGCCACGGTCAGAGGTTCCATGGTTACCGGTCAAACTGCCACGGTCAGAGAGAGGTTCCATGGTTACCGGTCAAACTGCCACGGTCAGAGAGAGGTTCCATGGTTACCAGTCAAACTGCCACGGTCAGAGGTTCCATGGTTACCAGTCAAACTGCCACGGTCAGAGGTTCCATGGTTACCAGTCAAACTGCCACGGTCAGAGAGAGGTTCCATGGTTACCAGTCAAACTGCCACGGTCAGAGAGAGGTTCCATGGTTACCAGTCAAACTGCCACGGTCAGAGAGAGGTTCCATGGTTACCAGTCAAACTGCCACGGTCAGAGAGAGGTTCCATGGTTACCAGTCAAACTGCCACGGTCAGAGGTTCCATGGTTACCAGTCAAACTGCCACATTAACCAGTGTATAACAGGTATAACAGACAGGTATTAAGACAGACAGACAGGTATAAAGACAGCCAGACAGGTATAAAGACAGCCAGACAGGTATAAAGACAGACAGACATAACAGACAGACAGGTATAAAGACAGCCAGACAGGTATAAAGACAGACAGGTATAAAGAAAGACAGGTATAAAGACAGACAGGTATAAAGACAGACAGGTATAAAGACAGACAGACAGGTATAAAGACAGATGTACCTGTTTGCTGTAGGTATAACAGACAGACAGGTATAAAGACAGACAGACAGGTATAAAGACAGACAGACAGGTATAAAGACAGACAGACAGGTATAACAGACAGACAGGTATAAAGACAGACAGACAGGTATAACAGACAGACAGGTATAACAGACAGACAGGTATAACAGACAGATGTACCTGTTTGCTGTAGGTATAACAGACAGACAGGTATAACAGACAGACAGGTATAAAGACAGACAGGTATAACAGACAGACAGGTATAACAGACAGACAGGTATAACAGACAGACAGGTATAACAGACAGACAGGTATAAAGACAGACAGGTATAACAGACAGACAGACAGGTATAACAGACAGACAGGTATAAAGACAGACAGGTATAACAGACAGACAGGTATAACAGACAGACAGGTATAACAGACAGACAGGTATAACAGACAGGTATAACAGACAGACAGGTATAACAGACAGACAGGTATAACAGACAGGTATAACAGACAGACAGGTATAACAGACAGACAGGTATAACAGACAGACAGGTATAACAGACAGACAGGTATAACAGACAGACAGGTATAACAGACAGACAGGTATAACAGACAGATGTACCTGTTTGCTGTAGGTTTCATCAAACAGACAGTTCATGATGTCTTCAGCCAGTTTGGCCTCATCAGGGTCAGCAGCCCGGCCCACCCAGGTATAGACTATCCCCTGGTTGTCTGTACTCTCAAAGGGCACCTACACACACACACACACACACACACACACACACACACACACACACACACACACACACACACACACACACACACACACACACACACACACACACCCAGACCACACACACACACACACACACCCACACACCCACACACACACACACCCAGACCACACACACACACCCACACACACACACACACACACACACACACACCAGTCAGTCAATACACTATTAACATGTTGGGGGATAGGGGGCAGTATTTTCACGGCCGGATAAAAAAAACGTACCCGATTTAATCTGGTTACTACTCCTGCCCAGTAACTAGAATATGCATATAATTATTGGCTTTGGATAGAAAACACCCTAAAGTTTCTAAAACTGTTTGAATGGTGTCTGTGTGTATAACAGAACTCATACGGCAGGCCAAAACCTGAGAAGATTCCATACAGGAAGTGCCCTGTCTGACAATTTGTTTTCCTTCTAATTGCATCTCTATCGAAAATACAGCATCTGTGCTGTAACGTGACACTTTCTAAGGCTTCCATTGGCTCTCTAAAGCCTTTAGAAAGTGGAATGACGCGTCTCCTGTCTCTGGGTCAGAGAACAGCAGCAGAGTTTGTAAGTTGTCAGCCTGGGGACAGTGAGACTGGAGATGCGCGTTCACGAGACCTCGCCATTTTTTTCTTTCAGTCTTTGAATGAATACAACGTTGTCCGGTTGGAATATTATCGCTATTTTACGAGAAAAATAGCATCAAAATGTATTTTAAACAGCGTTTGACATGCTTCTAAGTACGGTAATGGAATATTTAGACATTTTTTGGCACGAAATGCGCTCGCGCGTTACCCTTCGGATAGTGACCTGAACGCACGAACAAAACGGAGGTATTTGGACATAACTATGGATTATTTGGAACCAAAACAACATTTGTTATTGAAGTAGAAGTCCTGGGAGTGCATTCTGACGAAGAACAGCAAAGGTAATCCAATTTTTCTTATA